>NW_028300966.1:3350000-3507857 GCF_049000335.1 Polistes dominula | reverse complement strand
CTTTTAAGAAAGTTATAAATCTTGATAATTTTTTTTATTAAAATTACATGATGCCCAGGTTCGACCAAGCAGAAACGTAATTCATTTTATAACGAGCTAGTCTTCTCTCTCGCTCTCTCTCTCTCTCTCTATCTCTCTATTTCTCTGAACCATGCGATTCCCTGTGGAAATAGTTAATGGTAGTGCAGAAATAGACGAACCAATGGGGCAGAAGGGTTCTCAATTTGAACCAATTGAAAGAGGGAAAAAAGTGTAACCGCAGTTGCTACCGCTAAGTAGAGACGTCGTTAAATAGAAACACACTGCATATACCTAATTTAATGATGTTTTCAACCGGATTGGTTAATCGACAAAAATGGCGAATCTTTCTTAACTTTTAAACGTAACAAATAACAATTGATATTACAAATTTTCTTTTTAGATAGGACCAATTATTTCTAGTCGTACGTAATTCAAATTTAAATTTTTAATTTAAATTAAAATTGAAATTTAAATTAAAATTAAAATCAAAATTAAAATTAAAATTAAAAAGGAAAGATGTAAGGGAGGGGGTAGCAAGATAAACAAATATAGAAAAATAAAATGGATATATTAATAATTATATAATTAAATTTATTATATAAATTACAAAATAAATAAATATATAAAAATAAATATAATAATAATAATTTACGTAATTTGTTATATTTTTAATTTTGTTCGTACCGTAAAAAAGAAAAAAAAATAATAGTTATATGATACTAATGGTAAAATTAAAAAATAATCATAAATTAAATTACTACATATCTTAATTACTATGACAAAATATTAATTATTATTTATATTTATTTATTTAATTATAGCTATATTTTTTTCTCTTTACTATAATTTGCAAAATTAATATTAATATTATTATAACTTGTAGAAGAAAATAATTATAATATTTTTGCTATTTTGATTGAAAATATTTGTACTAATATAATTCTCGTATTAATTACAGTATTATCATTTGAAAAATATTTATACGATACTAAAATTAAACAAATTATCACAAATTAAAATACTACGTATCTTAATTACTATAAAAAAAAATATTATAGTATAATTTTTTCGTCTCTCCGATAATTTGTAGAATTAATATTACCGTAAACTCACAAAAAAAAAAAGTTTTTACTGATATAACTCGTGTTAATTACAGTATTAACAATTGAAAAATATTTATACGATACTAAAATGAAAAAAATAATCACAAATTAAAATACTACATATCTTAATTACTATAACAAAAATATTAATAATTTTTTATATTTATTTATTATTACCGATATTTTTTTCCTCCCCGATAATTTGTAGAATTAATATTAACGTTAACTCGTAAAAAAAAAGAACGTTTTTATTGATATGACTCTTATTAATTACAATGTTAACAAACTATCGTCGGGTAACATAGTGAGCTTGACTCACACGTGTAGCGGGCGAAAATGAGTGAAATATGAAAGCAGTGCACTTTTTAGAAAACATGTTATATCTTCACATCTAATAGTAGGATTTCAATGAAATTTAAAAAATAGATATCAAATAGTATTTCGAAGATATAGAAAACTTAAACTCAATGCTATCAAAATCAATCAACTGAATTGATGCTACTTTGTAAGCACGAAATTCGCAGTGTCAAAATAGCACATTTCATCAAATTATTAGTTTTTCTTCAAAATTAATAAATTTAAGACTAAACACTGGTCAAACTTTACAAAAAAAAAAAAATAAACAACCAAAAACATCATTTCTGCTTAAAAATTAGTAACAATGAAAAAAAAACAAGCATTAGTAAGTGTTTTGTTGACACTTAGCTTACGTTTTACATAAAACGTATTAATACGCGACCCGCCAACCAGCGCTAGTCTATGGAACTGGTAGAACTACCCGACTCGCCGATAGTGTGTTAACATTTGATACATTATGAAAATTTTAATAAGAAAAAAAAAAGGAAAGGAAAGAAAAGAAAGAAAGAATACGTTTAACTCAATTACATTTAAACGTAATCGAATCACGATGTAATAATAATGCTGATCGTTCTAAGAACTTACACGAGAATTAAAGACTATATATATAATTGAGACTTTGTCTCTTCCCTATTTCCCCTACTCTACTTTTAAAAGTTGGAAAGAACGAGTCTATGACCGACCATGAAAGATATGCAAATAGGTCAGTGGCATATTATGTATTACAACAGACATTTGCATGAAATTGTTTTGTCTACAACAAGTTCTTTTTTTTTCCCCCTTTTTTTTTTACTTTTACATATGTTTACATGACGCATATTCTACACTTGTATATGTATATATATATATATATGTATAATTGTATATACACATGCATACGTGAGATGATTGAAAAATTATAGTTCAGTTTTATCTATTCTTTCTTTTTTTATTGTTGTTGTTTTTTTTTTTTTTTTTTTTTTAAGAATCTATACGACGTTTTAATAACACGTTTAATTGTTTTTACAATGTGTAACATTTTAAATAGATTTGTATGTATATATGTATGTATTTGTGTGTTAGAGGGGGAAAAGGATTGGTGGTAGTGTGTTGGTATTTTCTAATGATCAAAATTTCATATTTTCTTTCATGTGTGTGTGTATGTGTGTGTGTTTTTTATGCTTTATGAAAATAAATGAAGTATCGTTGAAAGAATTGCACGTCATTGTTATTAAAATAAGAATTATGTGTACGCGCGTGTGTGTGTGTGTGTGCATAAGGTAAATAAAAGAAAATGTGAAAGGATATTAGTTGTTAGTTGTATGATAGTTTTGTCTGTGTGTGTAGTAATAATAATGAGCTAATTATTGTAGGCGTATAAATGTATTTATGCATGAATGAGTATAAATGAATAGGTTTGTTTTTCTTGAGAGCATTATTTTTACAATGTAAGGATTTATAAATAAAACAAATACAACAAATTGATATTACAAATTTGATGATATAAATTTAATATAAATTAAAATATAAATTTAATAGTGAAATTAATTATTATATTAAAAAACATTACAAAATAAAAGCTAACATGAAATGATAATGATAATAAATATATAATCGATATTAATAATTTATATATATATATATATTAATTTAATAGTAAATTAAATAATTAATTAATTTAATATGTAATTTATAAATATAAATAATATATAAACTTAATATAAAGTTAAATATAAATGTAATTGTGAAATGAATTATTACATAAGAAAAAATTACAAAATAAAAGCTTATTTAATAATTAATTATATAATTATAAATATATGTAATATAATTATATTATTAATTAATTAAAATTAATTTAATATTATGAATATTAATAATTATAATATATATATACACTATAATTAACAAATATATAATTATAATAACACTTCGTGTTAAATACAATCAAAAAATTTGTTTTAAATAATAGTTCTTTTTTTTCATTTAAAAAAAAAATTAAACCTCTTGATAATAATATTCTCGATTTAATAGAAAAAAAATAGGGGGGGGAAGTAAGATTGAAGGATGTGTATTATTTCTTTCATCGTTTTCAATCTTTTGACCTAATTTTATTCACTAGACGTGTATTTTCACGATTAAAATAGAATAGATAGATATTCGTTAAGAGTTTAACGTGATTTTATTCTATCTCGTTCTCTTTCTATGTTTTTTTTTTTTTTTCTATCTCTTTTAATCCGATAAACGATGACTTCAATGAATTCAACTAAACAGATAAAGAATTCTCAATTCACGTGACTCGAATTGAGTTAAAGATTTTCAAAGAAATCAAGTACATGATCTCGGAATAGGGAAATGTAAAATCCGTGTTGAGATGGAAACGGAAACAGGAAAATGAAGAAGATAAGGTGAATGCTGTACTGACTACCTTTCTTGTCAAGATAAAAAAGAAAAAAAAAAGAAAGAAAGAAAAAAAGAAAAAGATATGATATACCCATAGAAACAGACTTTTATTTCAATTTTAATACAAATTTCTTTTGTATATTAACAACAAATTTTTCAATACTTTCACATTATAATCTTCATTTCGTTTTTAATAGAAATTATTTATTTATTACATGGGTTTGATCGAATAATTTTGAGCTTAATATGAAAATATGTAATTTGTTTTTTTGATCGAGTGTACTTTTATTTAAAAAAAATGGTACTCCTCGGAGATAGTTTTCTATTCAAATTTTAGAAAAAATTTTATTTTTTTTTTATGGTAAAAAAAGAACTTTTGCAATACTTTCACGTTACAAACTACATTTTACAAAATAATTATTTAATTATTACATAGGTGGGTTTTTAGCCCCATTAATATGGAAATAATTTGTTTCTTTAGGCGAGTGTATTTAAAAAAATAAAAAGAAAAATAAAAGGAAATGTTTGTTTTAGATCTAGAAAGAAATAGTTTTTTTTTTTTTTTTTTTTTTTTTTCAAATGTTCATTCAATATTTATTTTAAATTTAGAAAGAAATAGATAATTATATTTAGAAAATTATTTTTTTCTAAAGAAAATATATTTTCTTCATATTAAGAAGTGTGGCTTCAAAAATATCTTTCCCATATTTGAAAAAGATCTTAAATTATTATTTTTTTGTGCTAGTAAAGGTATATTTTAAATATATATTATTTTTTTTTTTTTTACATAAATATTCTATTTAAAATATTATTTTAAATACACAATAAATTTAAAATTATTATAATATTTTTTATATTTTATTTTATTCTATTTTTAATATTTTCAAATAATATTTGTGTGAAATATTTATTTTGCTTCTACAATAATTTCCATTAATTTAACTTTTATAATTTTTTTGAAGAACACATCATTGGGGGGTGGGGGGGATTATCCATAGTGGATATTTTTTTTTATTTCTAATACATTCATTATAATATATCAACAATAAATAATCAACGTTACGTGTAATAAATTTTTTTCTTAACGTTTATCAATTAATCGTCATTTTTTTTTCCATGAACATTGCTATCACTCAAAACACACTCAATAATTGTTAAATGATCGTTTTATTTGATATTATTTGTGGACATTACTTACTCGTATGTCTTGTTTTTCATCGTTTAAATATATACGTCATTTGTCACGTACATTAATACATAATGCGATGTTAAGTAGAGTTGCAGGTGCATTTTATATTACCTTTAAACAGTTTCTAACAAGACACTCGCGTAAGAATTCTTCTTTTCGTTAGTTTACGTTATTTTCAAGTTGCAATTGTTTTTGTTTTTGTTTTTTTAATTATGTGTGGATTTATTTGCAGGTACGTTGTTAGATAATATTTATATTATTATTCATTTTAATTATTATAATTAAATTATTTTTATATATTTAATTTAATTATATTTAATTATACACATACACATAATGAAACACATACGCACAGAATAATGTATAATAAATTATTATTAAATAATAAATATATATATAATCCATGTATCCCGAAAGGGAAACATTATTTTAAATTTAAAAAAAATATATAAATATAATATATAAGTTACAAGTATACTTTGAATAATATTTGTTAGTATTAATGAAAGTATAGTTTAAAAAAATATATATAAAATAGTATTAATAAAAGTATAATTAAAAAAAAATGTATAGAAGATAGTATTAATTAAAGTATAGTTAAAAATATATATATAAAATAGTATTAATAAAAGTATAATTAAAGAAAAATGTATAAAAGATAGTATTAATGAAAGTATAGTTTACAAGAAAATATATAAAATAGTATTAATGAAAGTATAGTTTAAGAAAAATATATAAAATAGTATTAATAAAAGTATAATTAAAAAAAATGTATAAAAGATAGTATTAATGAAAGTGTAGTTTAAAAGAAAATATATAAAATAGTATTAATAAAAGTATAATTAAAAAAAAAGTATAGAAGATAATATTAATAAAAAGTATAATTAAAAAATACTATAGAAAATAGTAAGAATGAAAGTATAGTCAAACAAAATTTATAGAAGATAGTGTTAATGAAAGTATAGTTAAACAAAATATAACAAATAGTATTAATAAAAATATAATTTAAAAAAAGGTGTATAGAAGATAATATTAATAAAAAAAAAATAATTTTTAAAAAATGTATAGAAGATAGTATTTGTAAAAGCATAATTAAAAAAAAAGTTTAAAAGATAGTATTAATGAAAATATAGTAAAATAAAAATATATGAAATAGTATTAATAAAAGTATAATTAAAAAAAAAATGTATAGAAGATAGTATTTATAAAAGTATAATTAAAAAAAATGTATAAAAAATAGTATTAATGAAAGTATAGTTTAAAAAAAAATATTTTAAATTGTATTAATAAATATATAATTAAAAAATACTATAGAAAATAGTAATAATGAAAGTATAGTCAAACAAAATTTATAGAAGATAGTGTTAATGAAAGTATAGTTAAACAAAATTTAACAAATAGTATTAATAAAAATATAATTTTTAAAAAATATATAGAAGATAGTATTTGTAAAAGTATAATTAAAAAAAAAGTTTAAAAGATAGTACTAAATGAAATTATAGTTTAAAAAAAAATATAACAGAAAGTATTAATGAAAGTTTAGTTAAAAAAAAATAGTATAAAAGAGATACTATTAACAAAATTTGTAATTAATGTTTTTTATATTCATTTAATTCTTTTTGATCTTAATTTTTATTTTGATTTTTTGTTTTTGTTATTGTTTATTTTAATTATTTCAATGGAATAGAGTTGAATGAACGATAAATAATTTAAAAACATTTTGTTTATATCTCAATTTTTCCATACGAAATTTCTCGTTTTGGAAATTGCTATTCCTTTTATTTCTTCTTTTTTTCTCTTTTTCTTTTTTTCTTTTGTACTCTTGGGTTTTTTTCTCTCTCGAATTTTCGGAATGTCGATTTAAATAGGTCGCGATACGGATGATCGAAAAAAAAAAAAAAAAAGTAAAACGTGGTTCACGTGTGTGGCTCATATGTTCGAATTAAGTTCAACAGGACGATACGATTTCTCGGAAAAATGTTTTGCTTCGAATGATATCGCTTGTAAACACGTTCACGCATCATAATACAATGTATATGTATATATACGTACGTGTTTACGTATGTATACATGTATATATGGATATATGTATGTGTGAGAGAGAACGCGTATGTGTTGTTTGTATATATACATTTTACATACAGTCGAGTACAGAAATATTTCAATATTTTACAATTCAAAAAAAAAAAAATAACAAAAAAATTATAATAAAAAATAGAAACAACAATAAAGTTCTCGTTACAGAAATTAAAATCATTTTGCAAATGAGAATATTTGGATATAAATATGATACAAATGTACTAATATACGTTGGTGGGGGTTAAAGTTTCGAAATAAAAAATAAAAATGTTTACTGTATATATTATATATGATAAACAAAAAATCATAATGGAAATTTGATTGAAAATTGTTCATTTCACGTATACCATTTTTGTTTTCTTTACCTTACGGCCTTTTTAGGGTCTTTGATAAAATTTCTTATTTTAATATAATTATCAAAATCATAGGTGTAACACGCATATGTTCAAATGTCCTCACAATCGTAAAAATAATTTAATTAAAAAGAATTAATATAAAAGATAATATCTGAAATTATTTAAAAATTAATTAATTTAAAAAAGAAATAAGAAAAAGTTATAAAAAGTCGTAATTATATTGTTAATAAAAATTGTTGGAAAAAAGAGTTTTGTCTTCGATCGTAATATATTATAATATTAATATAAATTTATTTTTATTTTATATTTTATATAATATAAATATAATATTTAAATTTTTGTTTTTTGATCTTTCAAACGTCATAATAATTATTTATCATAATAAATTATTATATTTTATTATATTGCATATTATATTAATAAGTTATAATTTATTATATACATATTATAATTTATTATATAATAATATAATATATTTTAATGTAATAAAATAATACTTATTTTAATAATAATTAAAATAAATTATTATATTATATTATTTTATTATATTAAAATATATTAGATTATTTAAACAATAATAATTATTATTATATACGCATTATATAATAAATACTTATTATAAGTTTTATATTTTTATTTATGACAAATTAAAAATAATTCAAAGAACTTTTCCTATACGAACAAAATAAAAAGAAAAATTAAAAAAAAAAAAAAAAAACAATAAACAGAGAACAAAAGAAATAAATAAATATTTCGTTTGAAAAAAAAAACCAAAAAAATAAATAAAAAAATTAAAAAAAAAACCTGACTATATTTCAATATTTCTGCGAGTGACTGTATGCATGTCATGTAAAGTTTATACACACTCATGTACGCGATAAATACCATAAAATTATATACAGATGTGTTTAAGCATGCATGTATTGTATATTACACCACGTCGTGCAAATCGTGCGAAATTTCCACGAAACATTTTTTTTTACGAATGAACGAACATAATCGATTAATAAAAAGAATCATCATCATCATTATCATCAACATCATCGTTCTCGTTGTCATTTTTATTAGATTTTTAAACGAGTAAAAATCATTTTCGAATTTTATATGCATTTTATGATTGTTAATGATTCACTCGAAAAAATTTATTATTCATTTAAAAAAGAAAGAAAATAAGAAATAGAATAATACTACTTGTAATTCGATAAATAAGTGACAATAATGATCACTGTTCATGCGAGTTCGTAAATTTATTGTAATAATGGTCGTAAAAGAAATTGAATACTAAAAATGTATCGGTTAAATTAAATCCTTGTATTTTTATCTTTTTTTTTTTTTTTTTTTATTGATATCCAATATTACATTATTATATGCATGCATATAGATATGCATATATATATATATATATATATATATACATACATATTTTCCTTTTTATTTAATATAAGTACATGAATTTTGTAATATTTTCAATTTTATTTAATATACATTAATATTTTTATATCTTCATTTTTATTTAATTACAATTTTATTATATCCACATTAGATTATAGTATACAAAATAAATAAATAAAAGAATAGAAAATAAAACAAATGTAATTTATATAAAAAAAAATTATAAATATATTAATATTTATAATTAATTAATTAATATTATGTATTATTTAATTAATTAATAATATAATATTACATAATAATTTTAATATTAATATTTATAATTAATTAATTAATATTAATATTTAATATTATATATTATATAATTAATTATTAATATAATTATATTATAAATATAGTAGTAATAAAAATAATAATAATAAAAAAAATAAAAGAAATAGTATACAGTTAATAAATACACACAAAGTAAATTTATTTTTTTTTTTAGATAATGTCAAAGGGTTGTGTAAATGCACCTTATAACAAACAGTATAATAGTAATAATAATAATAATAATAATAATAATAGTATATACGAATAATATAGATATACTATGTTTATCTATAAATTGTATGCTATTGTTAGAAAAAAAAAAGAAGAAAAAAAAATACAAGAAAAAGAAACTGAATTTATTTCAAATAAAAAATTCATTCAACAAAAAAAATTGTTCATTGTAAAGAAGTAATGGAGAGGTTATATGTATAAAGTTAGAATGTTTAATCTTTGATCTTTGATCTTAAGAGTTTTGGAAAATTTCTTGTATGAATTAAGAGCCATTCATCGGTTTGTATTATGTAAATGAGGAAGTTAGTTGAAGCATGGTTGTTAATTCATAAGCCATTCTCCTGATTATCTTATCCTATATGAAAATGTTCATGACTGGTATTAACATCGTACACTAGATCGTATACACAGAAGCTATAACAATTTCATATTAGATATAACCTAACGTGAATAATTATTCTCTTGTTAATTGAATTGTTTGTTATGGAAGACAAGTTCTATATAACTGAACAAACATATGTCTATATATATTATATATAAAGATTCAGTGTCACATTGCTGGTTTCCAATGAATGTTGAAAATACTGAACTGATCTTAATGAAATTTTGTTTATTTTGTGTGATTCTTTTTTTAACTTTGAATATAGGATAGTTCTATCGTTCTATCGCAATTATTTTTAGTTCTTTTTGCTAATTTAAGGATTTGTTATTTGAAGGTTATGTAGGTCTTTAAGTACTGTAAGTTTTCAATAAATGAAGCTGTATTCATTATATACAATTCTGTACAATTCAATTATTTGAATTGGGATCTCTGGCAGGGGCGTGGCGTAACAATTCGACCTATCTACTCTAATTTTGAATTTAATCATCAGATAGCGTATTCAAGTGCTAGAGATCCCAATATATTCACATCGTACATTTTTTTCAGATTTACATATGACATAACTAACCTTACTTTTTATATTTTTTCGTTTATTATTATTTTATGTATTCCATTTGAATTGTGATATTATTTTGTGTGTTGTTACAATTTACTAAATAGTTTAAAATTATATTAAATCAACATTTTATATATATATGTGACTATAATTATAAAAGTGGTTTAAGTCAAAATTAATAAAAAATGAGTTTATCAGTTATTACGCACTACATTATTATAAAGTAAATAAATTCAATGTAATTGTCACGATATTATCAAAAATGAATCGTTAGATAATGTTTCTTATTTTAATATTGTATAGAATTCATATAGTGTTCAAATATAAATCTAAAAAAGAGATATATGACGTAGACTACTTTCATAATTATGGGCACATATATAACTTTTTTACTTATGCAGTAAAGTGCATCCTATATACCATCTCAATATTGAATAATTTTTTTTAGAACACCTTATATATAACTTGTGTATATTAACTATTCGAATATAAGTAGAGTACATTAAATTATTAAAATAAATGTTAATTATTCGAAATAAATGTGTATTACAATTTAAAAGCATTAAGTATATGTTCGGAGCACCATCTTCTTCGAAATTCAACTTCAGACTAAAGCGTTGTCCTCTGTACAAAATTCTTTAATTAAATATTGTTTATATGCGCAATTACACATGCGCATGTGTAAAAATGCTACAATTAGAACGTTATAATCTTTATTTCTATTTATTACATATAATATTTTCGTTGTACACATGCGTAACGTTAAGAAAGTCGTATAAACAACATTGAATAAAAGAATTGTTACAGAGGACACCGGGTCAGTCTGAAAGTAAATTTCAATGAGGAAGGTACATAGTTCATATATTTCGTGTTTTCATGTAACAATACACATTCCTTTTGATTATTTAACAATTATTTGAATATTTTAATAAACTCTAATTATATTTCAGATTGTTTCAATGCATATACATTTGTTTAAACATTAAATACCTATTACCGTACTTTAAATACTATATAACTTTGATTTTATGTTTCATTAAATGAAAATTTTAACTTTGAAGTGTACACTACGCAGGAGCATTCAAATAATTAAATAAGAAAATACTAAAATCAGAATATTATAATCTCAAATACTATTTATTACATGTAATATTCTCGTTATACACATGCGCAATGTTTAGAATGTCATATAAACAGTATTTAATAAAAGAATTATTACAGAGGACAATGGGTCAGTCTGAAAGTGAATTTCGAAGAGGAAGGTACATAGATCATATATTTCGTGTTTTCATGTAACAATACACATTCCTTTTGATTATTTAACAATTATTTGATTATTTTAATAGACTCTAATTATATTTCAGATTGTTTCAATGCATATACATTTGTTTAAACATTAAATACCTATTACCGTACTTTGAATAATATATAACTTTAATTTTATGTTTCATTAACTGAAAATTTTAACTTTGAAGTGTACACTACGCAGGAGCATTCAAATAATTAAATAAGAAAATACTAAAATCAGAATATTATAATCTCAAATACTATTTATTACATATAATATTCTCGTTATACACATGCGCAATGTTTAGAATGTCATATAAACAGTATTTATTAAAAGAATTGTTACAGAGGACAACGGGTCAGTCTGACAGTGAATTTCGATGAGGAAGGTACATAGTTCATATATTTCGTGTTTTCATGTAACAATACACATTCCTTTTGATTATTTAACAATTATTTGAATATTTTAATAGACTCTAATTATATTTCAGATTGTTTCAATGCATATACATTTGTTTAAACATTAAATACCTATTACCGTACTTTGAATACTATATAACTTTGATTTTATGTTTCATTAAATGAAAATTTTAACTTTGAAGAGTACACTACGCAGGAGCATTCAAATAATTAAATAAGAAAATACTAAAATCAGAATATTATAATCTCAAATACTATTTATTACATATAATATTCTCGTTATACACATGCGCAATGTTTAGAATGTCATATAAACAGTATTTAATAAAAGAATTGTTACAGAGGACAACGGGTCAGTCTGAAAGTGAATTTCGAAGAGGAAGGTACATAGTTCATATATTTCGTGTTTTCATGTAACAATACACATTCCTTTTGATTATTTAACAATTATTTGAATATTTTAATAGACTCTAATTATATTTTAGATTGTTTCAATGCATATACATTTGTTTAAACATTAAATACCTATTACCGTACTTTGAATACTATATAACTTTGATTTTATGTTTCATTAAATGAAAATTTTAACTTTGAAGAGTACACTACGCAGGAGCATTCAAATAATTAAATAAGAAAATACTAAAATCAGAATATTATAATCTCAAATACTATTTATTACATGTAATATTCTCGTTATACACATGCGCAATGTTTAGAATGTCATATAAACAGTATTTAATAAAAGAATTATTACAGAGGACAATGGGTCAGTCTGAAAGTGAATTTCGAAGAGGAAGGTACATAGTTCATATATTTCGTGTTTTCATGTAACAATACACATTCCTTTTGATTATTTAACAACTATTTGAATATTTTAATAAACTCTAATTATATTTCAGATTGTTTCAATGCATATACATTTGTTTAATCATTAAATACCTATTACCGTACTTTGAATAATATATAACTTTGATTTTATGTTTCATTAAATGAAAATTTTAACTTTGAAGTGTACACTACGCAGGAGCATTCAAATAATTAAATAAGAAAATACTAAAATCAGAATATTATAATCTCAAATACTATTTATTGCATATAATATTCTCGTTATACACATGCGCAATGTTTAGAATGTCATATAAACAGTATTTAATAAAAGAATTGTTACAGAGGACAACGGGTCAGTCTGAAAGTGAATTTCAAAGAGGAAGGTACTTCAAAAGTATATTCCGTACTTTTAAACAACAATAGATATTCCCATCTATAATTTAACAATTATTTGATTAATCTAATGCATTCTACTTATATTAGAATAGTTTTTATACACTTGCTATATATAGGGTGTTCGAGAAAAACCACATTCAATATTTATATGGTATTTAGGGTATACTGTACAGAGTAAAAAAATTTTAATAAACATAGGCTCAACAAACGTTTCTGAGATCTAAACATTTGTGTTTGTTATTGTGTAAAACTAATCGCGATAAAAATTATCCTATGTATTAAGTTGAAAAAAAAAACACAGAAAATAAAAAAAAATTTCATTAAGACCGGTTCAGTATTTTCAAAGTTCTTTGGATATCAAAAATGTGACATGAATTTTTATATATAAAGGTACATACATAAATTATACTCGTTTGAATCTAACGTAACCAGGAAAAAAAATAATTTCTCGAAAAAAATTCTTACGCAAACTCGAGACAAAAAACCCTGACTCAAACCTAAAAAATAACCCATGACGTAACCCTGAAAAAATGTTGAAGATACTTTCATGCAAATCCTAATGGAACTTTCTCTCTCTCTCTTTCTCAAAAAAAAAAAAAAAAAAAAAAAAACCAGACACCACCCTGATAAAATTTGAAGGAAAAAACGTAAGGGAAGATTTTGAAAGATCAATCGAAACTTTGTTTAATGACAGTGTGATGAAATTTTTTATACTTTTTATCATTTTTTTAAAGTTCGTTTTTAATCTTTTAACGAATCAAATATTATTTTGAAAATATTACAAGGATAAAAAATGATTCTGTTAGAATATATTTTCGTAAATGATATTATTATTAATTTTATAATATAGTATAAAATTTTAAAATAATTATTTATAATTAAATATTAATTTTCTTAATTGTTATTATTAATATCTTTATATTGAAATAAATTTTATTAATTAACGTCCTTTTAATTAGAACAAAAAATTGTTTTTATTTTCGTAGTAATTAAATGTTACAAGATTTAATTAATCTTTCAACGAGTAAGATATTTTTTTCTTTTTTTTTTTTAAGTATTAGAGGGTTGTGAAAGGGATTCTTTCGTATATTGTCTTAAATAGTAGGTGATATATTAATATTTTGGTATTCAAATTACCTTTCATTAATTAATCTTTTACCGGGGCGAGATATTTTCTGGAGGGAATAATTAGAGTGACGGGAAAAGGGTGTTTTAATAGATTTTTCTTAAATATAAAGTGGTATTATTATTTTCATATTCAAACAACATTTTTATTCATTTATTTGTCGTCTAATTAATTAAAGAAATTATTTTACTTTTTTTTGTAATAAATAAATTGTTACGAGATTCATCAAATTGTTTAATATTAATATTATTTAGTATGTTTAAATATAACACAAATTGTTTTTAAAAATAGATGATGATTCTTAATAATTTTTTACTATTAAAATATTTTCTGTATAAAAGATAAAAAGTTATTGTGAAACAATTTATTTTTATCATATAAAGTATAATACAATAGCAACACGTGTCAAAATTAAATAAAAAAAAGAAATTATTTTTATAAATAAATAATTCTATAGAATTTTTCGCTGTATAAAAGTAAAATATTTTTATTTTTATTTATTTTTATCGTATAAATTGCAATACAGTAGACACGTGTAAAAATTAAAAAAAGAAAAAAAATTTTGTTTTCATATTTAAATCATAATTTTATATAATTTTTCACTGTACAAGAGTAAAATATTTCCTGTATAAAAGAGATAAAGATTCATCAAATCTTTTAATATTGATATTAGTTAGTATCTTTTAATATAATTTCAATTATTCTTATAAATATGATATAGATGAATCTGTATAATTTTTTTACTATTAAAATATTATCTGTATAAAAGATAAAAAGTTATTGTGAAACAATTTATTTTTATTATTTAAAATACAATAAAGTCTACCTACACGTGTAATGATAAGAAAAAAAAATAAGAAATTATTATTTTTTAAATAAATGATAATTCTATACAATGTTTCACTGTATAAGAGTAAAATATTTCCTGTATATATAATATAAAATATATCCTCTATATATAATATAAAAGAGATAAAGATTATTTGTGTGTGAAATATAATTTATTTTTATCATATAAAATACAATAAAGTCTAGACGTGTAAAAATAAAAAAAAAATAATGAAGATACTAATTCAATTTTACGGTGTATGCGATATCTTTGAAGTTAAACGTTGTTGATCTTAACTTCTTAATTAATAAATGATTAACAACTCGTGGATTCGATTGGAAATAATGAGCTGACGATGTTACTACGTCAAGTCTTGTATCACAGATGCGTATATTATGTTTTTCCACGGTATAAACATATATACGAGTGTGTGCGTGTGTATATTAATTTACATATGTATTGCATATCCTCCATAAGTAAATAATATACATACATATACACGCAAGTCTTACGTTTGAGATATACGTCATATCACGATGCAATTTTAATCGATAAAATTAAATACGCGATGAATCGATTCAATTATTTGTTTAAAAAAAAAAGAAAAAAGAAAAAAAATCATTCGATTAAACGCAGCATGACATTTTAATAACTTATTACGTCGTAATGTTATTTGAATGTATTATTCGTTTAATATAATATACGTGGTTTGATTGAACAACTTTCAGCCTTTGACGAACGAGCAAATAAATAAATAACGAAGAAAGAAAAAAATTAATTTTACTTTATATTTAACTAACATAAAGCGAAAAGTTCGATAAGGAAAATGTTGTTTCTGTTTATTAAAGTTCGAAACTTTTTAAACCAACCATGTATTTTACGGTAATTAAATTAAAGTGTTAAATAAATATATTACGTATAGTGTTTAATTAATTTCATTATTATAAATGTCAAGATAAGTTTCTATATAAATTGGCCTAATTGTAATACTTCTATTATAATCTAATTTTAATAATAATAAATATAAAATATATAAAATATATAAATATAAAAAATAAAAAATATATAATAGAATGATATACAATATATTAATCTAATTTTTTTAATATTAGATATATAAATTATATAAAATTTTAATATTAGATATATATAATATAATAAATATAAAATATATAAAATATATAAATATAAAAAAATTAAATATATATAATAAAATATAGGATTATATTATATTAAATATTATTTTTATTCTCACAGTAATTAAATGGTACAAGGTTTAATGAATTATTTTAATTAAAATTTTGATATTACTATATATATATATATATATATATATATCAACTTAAAAATTATTTTATAAAACCAAATTGTAAATTAAATCCGTCATTTATTCCGTAAATTAAATTCGTCATTTAAAAGTTAAACAAAGCTATTATTATTATTATTAAATAATATAATATTGATTTTTAATAATCATTTATTTTATATTAACTTTGTTTGAATCGTGTAAAATACTAATCAAGTATATAATAAAGTATTCATATTATTTCATATTTCTTATATAATTTTGATATTATAAATATATATTAACTTAAAAATCATTTTGTAAAACTAAATCGTAAATAAAAAATTTCATTTTTTTATCTCTTGATTTAAAATTCAATGTAACAAAGTATCGAAGGTCAACGAAATTATATTTCGTCGAATTGTATATTCCAAAAAGTGATCAATAAATTTTGGTAACCAGTACTTTGGGGGAAATACCCTATAGAGATATATATTTTGTAGATGTTGCTGTAGATGTTTAACCGGTCTGTGAGTGCTACGGCTCTTCCAAGAGCAACCACATTCTTTGAAATTTTGTCTTGAATTTCTCCCAGACGAACGAATAACGTTTCGATTCCGGAGCAATATCAGCATGTAACAGTCCCATTGATATTATGACACGTCATTGTAAATAAATTGGAAAAATGTATCCCGTACTTTCGCTAATGAATTCGATCAGTTCATTGATCGTGAAACTGTAAATATCACTCATCGTTTACCTTCAAAATTCACTCATCGTTTACCTTCTAATTAACATTAGCACACAGAAAAAAAAGAAAATAAGGTTAAATATATGCAACATTATTTTGAATGATTCATTTTTATGTTTTATTATTACAATTCGAACAATTTTTCATATTGAATAAATTAATATGAAACAAACGTATATTATAATATTTAATAATAATGATTTTATTTAATTCTTAAGTCAGAAATGGAATTTGATTTACCTACAATTTGGTTTAAAAAAATGATTTTAAGTTGATCAGTGTTAATATCCAAATTATTTTACAAGTATTCAATAATGAATATTTTATTATATAGTTGGGTGGGGTATTTGATACAATTAAAACAATTTTAATATCGAATAAATTAATATTAAAAATCAACATTACAATATTTAATAATAATATTTCACTTTTAAATTACGAATTGGATTTGAATTACAATTTGGTTTAAAAAATTGATTTTAAATTGATATATATATATATATATATATCAAAATTATATAACAAATATTAAATAATGAATACTTTATTATATACTTGGATTGTATTTTACAATTTAAATATATCTAATATATAAAATAAATTAATATTAAAAATCAATAATACAATATTTAATAATAATAATAATAATAATAATAATAATAATAATAATAATAATAATAATAATAATAATAGTTTCATTTAACTTTTAAATCACAAATGAAATTTAATTTAAAATTTGGTTTTAACAAACGATATTAAGTTAGTCGGAAATACTCTAGGAACTTTTCGGAAATACCCTATGAACTTTTCGGAAATACACTTTAAATTTTTCGAAAATACACTTGGAACTTTTCGGAAATTCCCTACGTACTTTTCGGAAATTCCCTACGTACTTTTCGGAAATTTCCTACGTATTTTTCGGAAATTCCCTACGTACTTTTCGGAAATACACTTGGAACTTTTCGGAAATATCCTACGTACTTTTCGGAAATACCCTACGAACTTTTCGGAAATATCCTACGTACTTTTCGGAAATACCCTACGAACTTTTCGAAAATACCCTAGGAATTTTTGGAAATACCCTTGGAACTTTTCGGAAATTCCCCACGAACTTTTCAGAATTAACCTATATATATATATATATATATATATATAGGTTATTCTTATATGAAAAGTTCGTAGGTCCGGTATAACGAGATATGATCAAGTGCACGCGTACTTTGCGAAAATTTGAAGTCGATTTTCTCGAAAACATAACCTCAAACGAAAAAATGTTATTCTATATTATCGATTTATTTTTTCATGTAGAATCACCATCTTTTCGCTTGTACCACCAGTTACAGATGACCCTGTATATATAAAATTTATTATAATTAAATTGATTAATTTTTGTCTGATTTTAACTAACTTTCATTTAAAAAAAAAAAAAGATATATACAATTTTTTTTTAGTTTTTTCTGCAGACTAAAAATACCTCGATTTTCACGTATCACGATCATACTTTGTTTTAATCGATTGATTTATAAAAAAATGAAAAATAAAATAAATAAAAAGAACACAATTTTTCAAATCATCTAATAAAAATCGATTTATGTAATTCATGTTATTATTTATATTGTTTCAAACATTTTTATAGTCGATGAAATTTTTATTGATATGAATTCGAAGACAAAGAATGAGAAGAAAAAAAAGAAAAAGTATAAGAAGAAAATGTAATCAAAGTAGCGAGAATGAAATTTTTTGAGAAAAAAGAATAAGAAAAAATACAAAAAAAAAAAAAAGATAAAAGAAAGAGAGAAATCGAACGTATATATCGACAAGATTTCTTCGTTACGAAGAAAAATAAACTGGATTGGTGACGATGAACGAAGACGACGAGTAACATAAAACGTTTGTGTTACTCTAACCGATCCTTATTTGAACCTTTCCGTTCCGCGGAAATATATTTTCGGATTTACGAGCTAAGATTTATCTGTATCTTTCATCCGTTCGCTTTGAAGTAAAATCGATCATTCTTTTTTACGACCAACTAAACTCTGCGTATTAACTGTTCAATCTTACCGAAATATAACATTTTTTTTTTTTTCATTTTTTTTTCCTATAAATATATTTCAAACTAAATTCAAAATTATTCATTTAGGTAATTTATCACATACTTTTCTTATTATTTTTTTTAGTCACATAACAAACCCATATTTGTAGATTATTATATAATTATTATTGGTATTATATTTTATATATTAACTATATTTCAAACTAAAATCAAAATTATTCACTTATATTAGTTACTTTAACACCTACTTTTATTTTCTTTATTTTTTTCACTTAATCATTCAACAAACTCATACTTATACATTATTATAATTATTATTGTTATTATATTTGGTATATTAATTATATTTCAAACTAAATTCAAAATTATTCGCTTAGGTTATTTATCACATACTTTTCTTATTATTTTTTTTTTAGTCACATAACAAACCCATATTTGTAGATTATTATATAATTATTATTGGTATTATATTTTATATATTAACTATATTTCAAACTAAAATCAAAATTATTCACTTATATTAGTTACTTTAACACCTACTTTTATTTTCTTTATTTTTTTCACTTAATCATTCAACAAACTCATACTTATACATTATTATAATTATTATTGTTATTATATTTGGTATATTAATTATATTTCAAACTAAATTCAAAATTATTCATTTAGGTAATTTATCACATACTTTTCTTATTATTTTTTTTAGTCACATAACAAACCCATATTTGTAGATTATTATATAATTGTTATTGGTATTATATTTTATATATTAACTATATTTCAAACTAAAATCAAAATTATTCACTTATATTAGTTACTTTAACACCTACTTTTATTTTCTTTATTTTTTTCACTTAATCATTCAACAAACTCATACTTATACATTATTATAATTATTATTGTTATTATATTTGGTATATTAATTATATTTCACACTAAATTCAAAATTATTCGCTTAGGTTATTTATCACATACTTTCCTTATTTTTTTTTTTGTATTCACTTAAGAAACCCATATTTGTAGGTTATTATAATTATAATTGTTATTATGTTTTATATATTAACTATGTTCCAAATTATATTCAAAATTATTCGTTTAGGTAATTTATTACACATTTTTTTTTTGTGGTCACTCAGTAAAACCCTTACTTTTATATTATTATAATTATTATTGTTATGTTATTTTGTATATCAACTATATTTCAAACTAAAATCAAAATTATTCACTTATATTAGTTACTTTAACACCTACTTTTATTTTGTTTATTTTTTTCACTTAATCATTCAACAAACTCATACTTATACATTATTATAATTATTATTGTTATTATATTTAGTATATTAATTATATTTCAAACTAAATTCAAAATTATTCACTGAAATAATTTATTATCTACTTTTACTTTTATATTTTATTTAGTCATTCAACAAACCAATATTTCTACATATAAAAATTATTATTGTTATTAATTGTCACATTTATTAATACATATATATTAGGGTGGGTCAAAAAAATCAATTATTTTTTTTTTTACAAGTGACACGGAAAAATGGGTTGCTAGAAACCTTAAAAAAATTCTCACCAAATATGAGCTCTTAATTTTAATAGGAAGATCCTCCGCATCGCAGTTTTTTATTTTTTTTTCAGTCCAATAGATTAAAATTCATACCTCATTATTTATTGATTGTACAGAAAAATGTTTTAGACGAATTTTGTAGGAAATTTAATGCTCTACAAAAAAGGTATCTTATATTTTTTCCGTAAACCTCACCATTTAAATGATATTAAAGATTTAAGTTTGATTATTTTAAGACAAATTTCATTTTTGTTTATGAATTTTATAACTCGATAATAAATGACTATTAAAAAATGCGCAATACAAATTTTTGTAGAAAAATTAACTGCACTATAAAAATGGTGTCTCATAAATATATATATATAAATTATTTTTAAATTTTATTTAAATCATTTCAAATTACATATTAAATAGAACGTACGTATAAATACATGCGATATTTACTGGAAATTTACTGTGAATGACTATAATAATCTTTCAGATCATAAATCGAACTTTATGTTGGTACTATAATCTCGTGAAAGGTATAAACGTAATCTCTCTTAAATAGAGAGAAAATTATGTACCCAGCATTTATTATCTTCTATTTGCTACGATAGACTCAATGACGAAATAGAAAAAGAGAGCAGTAGAGGATAGGGTGGGGGTGGGGGGGGAGTTGCTGTGGGCGGCTTTGTAAAGAAAATCTCGCATTACTAAATTTCATATTTAACATAATGTTAAGCTCGTTGAATATTCCCTTATCGAATTATATAACTCGAACGATTATTGATTTATTATTATTATTATTATTATTATTATTATTATTATTATTATTATTATTATATTATTAATATTATAATATTATAATATTATCGAATTATTAAAATCTCATAGTTTAATTTACATGTGTAAAATGAATTTAACAATTGAACGAATACAAAATTGTTAAAAATGAATTATTTGACAATTATTAATTAAAAAAAAAAAAAAAAAACAATATCCTATAGAGAAAGAAAGGAAGATATAGAAAATGAGCAAATAATCATAATTAAATAATTACGGTATTAATTATGTTAATATTATCATCATAATTAATTAATGTATTAATTTTGTTAATACTATCTTCATAATTAATCACAAAAGGTCCATTTATTTTCAGGAATATTGAAATTATCTATTTAATACATAAAAATAAAAAAAATAAAAAAATTAATAGAAAATAAATGCATCATCATAATAAATAATATAATTAATTTATCGTCATAATTAATTACAATAGGTCAATTCCTTTTCACGAATATTAAAATTACGTATTTAATATATAAAAATAAAAATAAAAAAATAAAAGAAAATAAACTAATAATCGTAATAAATAATATAATTAATTAATCGTCATAATTAGTTACAAAATGTTAATTCAACATCACGAATATTTGAAATGAAATTATCGTCTTATTGATTTTACAATTAATCGTGATAACGAATAATTTTGATAATAATATTTCATCATTTGCAATCCCGTAAATAAATTTTGATCGAATAAATTGTTACCCTTTTCCCCTTTCCTCCCCCCCCCCCATCTTTCTCTAACAATTTCTTTCTCTCACAATTTCTTTCTCTCTTTTTGTGTTTTCGTGTCACAGATTTTAATTTTGTTCGAAACTATCGATGAGACTTGTTCATAAATCGTTTTAAATCGAAACGAACAAGGTCGACCTCAATATTATTTTTCTTCTTCTTCTCTCGTAGAAAATTAGTATTCGATTATGAATCATGATTATTTATGAATTACTTTTGTATGCATATGCGTAATTACGTTATTTTTTTTTTTTATAATTGATTCATAAATCGTTAATTTGTATTCGCATAATTTTTATTGGATTCGTTCAATTAATCATATATCGATCATCGAGTATTTTCGATTATATTCGTTAAGGTTCTTCCTTGAAAATTTGTATGAAAGTTTAATGAATATGTATGAAAGTAGAAATATACAATGAAAAAATGAAACAATTTAACAGCAATAGATAAAATTGTAATAAATGAAAATGTCTGTATGTAAGAGAATGAAAATGTATAAAAATGTTAATTGTATTAAAATAATATGCAATGAAAACATTAACAGTAATTGATAAAATCGTATTAAATGAAATACCTGTATTTCAATAATATAATTTTAATTTAAATCATACGGGTTATATTTCGTATTAATTTTTAAATAAATAAAATTCTATATAAAAATATATAATAAATAATAAAAGTAAAAAATAAATTGCGTGCATTATTTTTAATTATAATAAATAAAATTTCTGTATAATATTATATTGGTAATTCTGTATAATATTATATTGGTAATATAATATTAATTTGAATCATTCGCGTGTTATATTTCATATTAATTCTAAAACCCAGTTCTATAAAAATAATTAATAAATAATAAAAATAAAAAATAAATATAGGAATAATTTTTAATCGTAATAAATAAAATTCCTGTATGTACGTTAATAAAATATTAATTTGAATCATTTAGGGATTAGATTTCGTATTAATTTTTAAATAAAATCGTTCTATATAAAAATAAATTAATAAATAATAAAAGTAAAAAATAAATGCACAGATAATTTTTAATCGTAATAAATGAAATTCTTGTATGTACGATAATATAATATTAATTTGAATCATTTAGGTTAGATTTCGTATTAATATTTAAAACCCAATTCTTTAATAATAATTAATAAATAATAAAAGTAAAAAATAAATAACAACTTTATATCATATAGAAGTTGAACAGTTGCAAAAAATCAGAAGACATTGATTTGATCCAGTTGAATATTTCGTCCTTTTGTTAGAACTTCTTCAGCAACTATAAAATACAAAGATTACATAACCTCAAAGATACATGGTACTTCGAAACGAAGAAAAATAAATATAACAATAATTTTTTATTTTAACCAAAAAAGAAACTAATAATTTACTTTAATAAATAAATTTATAATAAAAATAAAAAGTAAAACAATTCAAATAATATTCTTCCCATAAGTTAAAATATAAAATATCGAATAAATACAACAAACACCATTAATCAAATCAACAACAATAAAAGAAATGAAAATTAAATTATAATAAATAATATACAATATAATTATATTTAAATATATAAAAAGTTAAAATATAAAATATTGAATAAATACAACAATAATCAAAACAGCAACAATAAAAAAAATGAAAATCAAATTATAATTAATAATATACAACATAATTATATTTAATAAATAAAAAACTATTTAAATCTTATTTAAATCGGAATGAAATAATTTCGTTATACCTAACAAATATTGAATAAATACAACAATAATCAAAACAGCAACAATAAAAGAAATGAAAATCAAATTATAATAAATAATATACAACCTAATTATATTTAATATATAAAAAAACTATTTATATAAATCTTGTTTAAATCGGAATGAAATAATTTCGTTATACCTGACAATGAGTAAAAATAGAAAGTTTACTCTATTAATTCATGAAAAGATTATAAGAACGACGTTAGAAAACATAATAAATGTCGTTAGTTAATCTTCTTCTTATTCTTCTTCTTGTTCTTATTACGCAACAAAGTTTAGTCGTATCTTTTAATAACGGTTGTTTACATTAACCTAATTTTTTTTCCTGAGTTTTGCAATATTCTTGTTTGTGCATTTCAAAGTTAAAAATCAACGAATTGAAAAGAGAGAAAAAAAATTGTGGGAAGAGGAACGAGAGGGGGGTGGTAGTGGTAATGATGAGATTAGAACGTAAAAATTAAATTTAGAAGTAGAACACTCGTTAGATTCATCTAATTCTGTTTATCTATCTGTCTATCTGTCTGTCTATCTGTCTGTCTGTTTGTCTGTCTGTTTGTCTCTTTCTCTTTTTCTTTCATTTCTTTCTTTTTTGGTCTTCCATAACCTTCCGGGAATTCTATCTATAGTTAGCTATGCTTAAATAAAAAAGAAAGAAAAAAAAATGTTTGTTGGATGCGTCTGTAGGGTGTCAAACAGGTTCCTACCCATTGGGTTGCCTTTAGGGACTATACCTAATCGCGTATGCATAAAAGGAAAGACAGACTATGTTTCTTCTTGGTTGGTTAAAAAACCCAACCAATACTACTCTCTTTCGATTAGTTATTTAAATATTTATTCAAATTTTATTTTTACTTTTATTTTTTAAATTTATTTTTTATTATATTGTCCAATGGTATAAACTCCATCAAAATTGGTAATGCAGTGATCATTTAGTTGAATGTTTATTTGTTTTTTAATTTATTTTAAATTAATATTATACCAAAGGTTGAAATAATAATGCAATGATCATTTAGTTGAATATTTATTTTCCCCGTGTGGGTCCCGGGATAGAATAGACCCAAGGTACTTCCTGTCTGTTGTAAAAGGCGACTAAAAGGGAAGTGTTCGAGCGACCCTCTGGTGATGCGAATGATCAGGGACCTTATAAACGGGCAACCCTGAAAAGCGAATGGCCAGAGTCCCTATAAACGGGAGCTTCTGGAAAGCGAATGGTTGGGATCTTTATAAACAGGCTCTCCGAGAGTGAATGAACCAGCAGGCGTCGCTAATACGGACACACACAAACACTCCCTCAGGGGCCGTGCAAGGTTCCGGCACGGCACAGGAACCGCGACCCCGAGGAATCCGACGCAGCACGGAACAATAAAATTCGATGATATGCACAAACAAAACATAGATATACCTACACATAGTATACCCTACACAGGGACAATCCACCCTGGGTTCCGACCGGAAGAAAGATCCGGTGGCCCATGGCAGCGGCGAGGATTCTGAGGGCCGCAGTAAATGCAAAAATTCGACGCCAAATAAAGCAATACGAAAAATGGATAAAAAAGACGAAACAACGGGGCAGATATTCCTAGACCTGCAGAAACGGGACAGAACGATGAGCGTATCGAGCGTAGGTAGCGCATCGAGCTACACCTCTATCACCGACAACGACACAGACAGGCAAAATCAAAAACGGTACAGGCAAGACAACCAAGACTGGACGTTACAGCGCTACAAAAACGAAACCTGATGGAACTGCTGACGATCATACAGATGACAGCAACAAGGATGGCAGAGGCAGCGGTTATCCAAAAGAACATGAATATAACCGTCAAGACAGGCATAAAGACGATCCTCGAAGCCGCCGACGTCGCGCTTAACAAGTGTGCCACGGCGGTTTCGAAGCGGCGGTGAATATTTATTTGTTTTTTAATTTATTTTAATTTAAGTTTATATTGGTCCTAAGATTGAAATAATAATGCAATGATTATTTAATTAAATGCTTATTTGTTTTTTTAAATTATATCAATTTAATTTTATATTGTTCCAAAAATTGAAATAATAATGCAATGATCATTTATAGTTGAATGTTTTTTTGTTTTCTATAATTTTCTTTTTTTTTTTAATATTCATTAAAAATAAACATTTATTTGATATAGTATATATATATAAATGAAAATATATATTACTTCGTTTAAATTTAGTATAATTTGAAATAATGAAGAGAGAAATCTTTTGAATTAATCGAAATTTATTATTCTTTTTGTGTATATATGTGTGTGCTTGTGTTAATGCATCTTTGTAAGAGTATAATATATATATATATATAAATGTAAATATACATTATTTCGTTTAAATGTAGTATAATTTGAAATATAATGAAGAAAAATCTTTTGGATTAATCGACAATTACTATTCTTTTTGTATGTGTGGGTGTTCTGTATGCAACTCTCTGTAAGATTTGTTTGAACGATACATTTTAAATGGAATTTCAAATTCATTTAATTTTAGTCGATAATTCTGTGCACGTAAGGTTCGTTAGATCGTTCGTCGTCCAATAGAAGTTCAATGATTCCTAAGAACTCAACACAATGCGAAATTCCTTTCTCTTTATATTACTATTTTCTTTTTTTACTTTGTCTTTGTCTTTTCTTCTTTTACTTTCTATCTTCATTTCACGTTTCTATCGACTTAAAATAATCAATTTGAATCCTTCGCGCGCAAATTTTTATCTCATTATTTCCTACACGTTTAGAATTTATTTGCAATTTTATTACAGATATCAAACAATACGATCGACGTTTTTGTTTTTTCTTTCTTTCTTTTTTTCCTTCGTATTTGTTTCTAATAATAGAATTATACTACTGTCTCTTTTTTTTTTTTTTTTTTTTTTTTTAAATATAATATTAAGTTTATTTTAATTTTACAATCGACTACTCTTGGCCCGAGGTTCTCCGATGCCAGGGTGATGTCTGGTATCGAGTTGCCGAAACTCGGCCTGCGGAATGTCGTCGTGTTCCCTTCGTTCATGACGAGTAGGCCGAGCCTCGCTGCCATGTCGAGGACAGCCCGTCCTTTGGAGTTTGTCACAGGCATTCCCCATTCCACTGCTCTTGCATTGAAGTCTCCAGCGACTATAAGGTCACCTTCCATTTTGTCTCTGATGGTGTCCTCAAGGTGCCCTATTCTCGCGCTGTATTCCTCGATGCCGGTATTTGGGGAGAAGTAGCAACTAACATATGCCGCTCTTCAGCCAGACAAAGTGATTTTCTGATCCGCCTGAGTCCTAGCGGATCACTCCCGTTTTAACCACGCAGATTGCTGCCATGTTGGCGGCATCGTTGAGCCATGTGGGTGGCTCGTGGTTCGCGTACTACTCGCTCATGAGCGCTATGTCCACCCCTCTTTCGCACAGCATTTGTGGTAGAAGAGCGTCAGCGTCCTTGGCCCCGTTCATATTTCCTTGGAGAACTCTGGGCATTATCTCTGGTTTCTTTTTCTTCTGTCCAGGACCCGTCTGATGGCCCTGCATGCCCCTGATCCGGGAACGTGTTTTACGTCCCCTCCTGTTTATAATCCGCTGCAGAGCACACATCTTGGGTCCGCTCTGCAGTCTTTAGCCCTGTGGTCCTCCCTGCCGCATCTGTAGCAGAAGTGTGTTCGATCCGGGTCCTTACAATCGTATCTGGTGTGCCCGTAGCCCAGGCATTTATAGCACCTTTGCACGACGATTCTTCTTCTAAGCCGGCATCTAATCCAGCCGACCGCTACTGCTCCCTTCTTTAAGAGGGACAGGGCTCCAGTCTCGTTCATTTCAGCCAGAGCCATTCTCTCCTGTCGTCGGTTCGGAGGAAGCATCGTCACCTTTAGTTCGCCGAGCTCCTTCGGGTTTTCGATCGCCTTTTGTATGGCGTTACGAAATTCCTCTTCCTGGGCAATGGCTTCGAGGTCGAGGATCTCCAGGGTCATCCTTGGCTTCCTCGATTGAACCTTCCCTGCCGCTCCTATCGCCGTTGAAATGGCCTGCGTAAGGGGCTCCTTGTTCCTTGTGCTCTTAGAGAGCTCAACTTGGCGTGTTACGCTTTTATGGTCTCCCCCAGAATCCGTGAGGCCTGCGCCAGCCACCCAGGTTTTCACCGGATCAGAACTGGCGGCGGATTTCCCCTGTAGGACTGCCGCCTGGGGTACTTGTTTCTTATAAGCGTACTCCATAGTAGGTTTATTCGGGAACCCGCCCTAGATTTTTCCTGCACAGGAGGACGACGCTCCGGAGAGAGCACACACCTGTGCAGCGAGGTTTTCTCCTCGGCGTTTTGGTCCACGGGGGCCGTTTTATTTCACCCCTACCACCCGCGGGTACCAACTCCGACCGCCGCAGCTCCCCGAAGCTGTGAACCCCGCGGAAGGCATGCCTCCATCCGCCACCCGGAGGACGTGCCCAGTAGCTGACTGCCTCAGCCTTGGGAAATTATTACAATAATTATGTATTCGTTTTCTTAATCTTATTATTATTATTATTATTAATAAGGATTTTTAAATTACTTTTATTACTATTTCTTATTTAAATTTGTTTTATAAATTGTTATCTTTCTATTACGTATATTATTAATGTAAATTTCATTATTTTATGTTTCAGGTGAGTAATCGTCTTATGTGTATGGTTTTTGTCGGTATGAAATGTTCGTGAGTATGTTCCATAATTACGTTCGATGTAAGCTTTAGAAAAGTATTTACAGGTTTAAGTTACATGCTAATATATATAGATATACGTATATGTGTGTGTTCAACAAATTATCATATTCCGCATGATACATTTATTAGCGATGAGTAACACGAATCTACAGTTCAAACATTTCGATTAAAATTTTCACCGATGACTGTACTCACAAACATCCTATTAATATTTAACATTATTATATTTATCGTTTTACAAATATTTATGAGTTATAACAAACAATAATAGTAAAATATTATTTTTAAATATTTTACAAATATTCTTATAAAGTTGTTAAACTCAAGTTTGATAGAAAAACAAATTGTTTTATTATTTAAAATTCAATACTTTTTCAAACCTATATTCGCATATAATAATTTTATTAAATTATTTGGGTCTATAAATAAGTTTTCAGCGTTTTTTCATACAATTTGAGGGTTTATTCTAAAAAAAATGGTTACATATTTTTCATTGGAAATATTGTCCATCGGAAGATACAATTTTTTCCCGTCTTTCTGGAAATTTGTGAATTCCGGATCAAAAAAAGGTTCTCGTCTTTTGAGCCCAAGAACGTATTGAGCAAATTTTGTATTCCCTCTACTGAAGTAAAACGCATTCCGGTAAGAGCGTTCTGCATCGACCGAAACAAGTGATAGTCGGATGGCGCCAAATCTGGACTATAAGACGGGTGAGGTAGAATTTCCCATCCACTATTATCCAAGTAGTTTTTGACCGAAGTAGCAACGTGTGGCCGAGCGTTATCGTGGTGAAAAATTACGGATTCGTACCTGGTCTGATATTCTGGCCGTTTTTCCATCAATGCCCGCTTCAACGAATTAGTTGGATTCGATAGAATGGTCCTTTGATGGTTTGACCACTCGAAAGCAGTTCGTAGTATATGACACCCTTCTGATCCCACCATATGCAGAGCATGACCTTATTCCTGTGAATATTTCGCTTCGGCGTCGATTTGGCCGGCTCGCCAGGCTTTGCATATGTTTTTTTTTGCGTTTAGGATTATCATAATAGATCCACTTTTCGTCACCAGTGACAATACGATGCAGAAACGACTTTTTTTAATGTCACTGCAGCAACATTTCTGACATGCAAAATCGCCGTTCGACATCTCTCGGCTTCAACTCGTACGGCACCCAATTTCCAACTTTTTGGATGAATCCCAAAGCTTTCAGGCGCAGGGAAATGACTTGTTGTGTGACGCCCAATGATGCAGCAAGCTCTTCTTGAATTTGACACGGATCCTTATCCAGCAAAGCCTTCAATTCCTCGTCTTGAAAATTTTTCGGCTTTCCGGAACGCTCCTTGTCTTCAACGTCAAAATCACTATTTTTGAACCGTTTGAATCACTCACGACACCTCGATTCACCAATACATTCCACCCCGTAAATTTCCAGAAGCAAACGATAGACCTCAGCTGCACTTTTCTTCATATTAAAAAATAGAAACAATGCTTCCCACAAATGACGCTTATTTGACACATAACTTGTCATGTTTTTGCTTCATATAATATACGACGCAGATAGAAATGCGCAAATATGATGATACAATGTTATTAACAGATACGCAAGCTTCGAAAATGACATATGAGATGTGACATTTCTGCCTGGAATTTACTTGAGACACCATCCATTAAAATACGCTGGAAATTTACTTGTAGACCCAATATAAATAATAGTTCAAAGTTAAATTCGATCGATAAAAATATTGAATAAGAGAGAAAGGGAAAAGAAAAGGTGTAAGAAAGGTTTGAAAAAAAAAAAAAACAAAAAAAAATTGATTAAAATCTTAGATCGACATAATAATAAACTTACGAATGAATCGATTAATTATTACAAAAGATAAGAAAGTAAGATAATTTTCTTCAACGCTGTAAAACCCAACGCAAAGCAGAAACTCGTTTACTACTGTTATAATCTACTATCTAGATAAAAGTCTAAAAAAAAAAACTTTAAAAGAGTTTGTAAAAAAATAAAAATGAAAACTAATATGAAAATTATTAATCAGTTAAGCGAGTTTGACGAATATATCCGTCATCGGTTGATTATCGCGACACACACCGGAGCGCACTCAGCGCACAGATCGCCACACTTAACTGGTTAACAACACGATTTAGTAACAATTATTTTTAATTTCATTCGTTTAATAATTATCTTTAATAATTGTAATTATGTTTAAACGAAAGGTTACTTTGTTTTCTTCTTTTGTTTGTTTTTTCTTGTTTTTTTTTTTTAACGTATTACTATTAAATAATATCTAATATCGATTAATTTAATGTGTAATAATAAGTTGGGTCAAATGATGCTACTTATATTATTTAATTTTTTTTTTTTAGTTGTCCTTGTTAAATTTTTATTTTACGGTTTTAAGTATTGTCAGGTGTATATTGCACATCACCTTGCAAATGATGAAGAGAGTCTGGCTTGTTCCAAGAGAGAAAAAGAAAAAGAGAGAGAGAGAGAGAGAGAGAGAAAAAGAGAGAGAGAGAGAGAGAGAAAAAAAGGAAAACACCGACTTTCTCTACAAATTGCTCGATCTCGAATTTGATTGGCTTTCGAGACAGAACGATAATCGAATGGGCTACGTGTGTCGTGTCACGAAAGAGACGATTTCGATCAAGAAAATAACATCAAAAAATACTTGTAACCTCATTTTAGTTTATATAATGTACCATTTATAAACCCATAAACACACACACACACACACAAATATATAATACTAATAAAATAATTGTCCGCTATTTAAATTGAATTAGAATATATTCAATGTTAATGATATCAAACTTAAATATTATACTACACACATACACACATATATACTTATATAATATAATATAAATTAAAGTAAAAAATAAAATCATAAAACAATTTTACATTTTCTCAATTTTAACTATTGTACATCATAATAGATTCATAATTTTTTTATTGTTTAACACTAGATTTATCATGTAAGCATATTTGACTCATTTGACATTTTTTTGTTATATATATATATATATATTTAACATTTATAATTTATTTATATATTTATTTTTTAATTTATATACATATATATTTAATTATATATATTTTTTTAAAAATATATATAATTATTATTAATATACATTATTAATATATGTGTAACATATATTGATTTAATTATATAATATGTATATATATTCAATATTTTATTTATTTAATGTTATATATATTTATATATTATTAATATAATAAATAAAATAATAACTAATAATAATATTAAAAAAATTAATAATATAATTATTTAATTATATAAAAATTAATATTATATAATTAATTATATTATATAAAAAATTTATATATATATACATATACTGAAAAATAATTTTTTTTAAAATATATGTTGAACTTTAATGCAATTTAAATTTATTATTTATTATTTATTTATTATTTATTATTTATTTATTATTTTATTAAATAATATTTTATTTAATGAAATATAGATAATTAGTAATTCCCCCTCTCTTCCCATTTCTTTATTCGAACAATGTTTGTAAGTTTAAAAAAAATAACGAACGAAACATCCATAAATTTATTGTTAACTATCCCACACGTTTTAAAAAAATGGTAATAAAAATGTTCGTACGAAAAGATTTGCGAATAAAATTGATTTCTGAATCATCCAAAGAGTATATTTCGAATAACAGAGTAGAAAATAACTTTGGATATCATAATTATCTATATATAAAGATTCGTATGACCGATCGATGAGTATTTCGTTGTAAATAATCGCTGGTGATTCGTTTAAAGTCGTAAAAGAAGGAATGAAAGTTGGGCTCGGGTTAAGGGGGGTGTTCGATTTAAAGCTTGAAAACCAGAACACGACGGAATTCCTTTCGGAAAATCCGAAAATATCTTTTCCAAGAGTAAACCCCCAAGGCATTTAGCAATAACGATTCCTGAAGGAAAAACAAAAACAGTTTATCTCGTGTGGCAAACGTTTGTGTCAGTTGGTTTTACTTAGAGACTCGTACATCTTCTTTTTCTTTTTCTTCTTCTTCTTCTTCTTCTTCTTTGGTATTTAACTGTGCTTGATGTAAACCACAACTTTTAAGAGACATAAAAATTCAATCACTGCACGATACTTGATTTTTTCCATTGTAAAATAATACTGTGACACGTTGATACTAAATGGCTTGTAAACAAAGAATGAATTGACAAATTTAAATGAAACTTAACATACGTTCATTTGAAGAGTGTACCAACATAACAAAACAAAAATGTAGGCTAGTAGCCAACGTCTTCTCTTATCGAACCGAAGAATTTATTGAACAACTTAGTATATATAAATGCAATTAGATATAATTTTAGTTATAAGTTGTATGTTGGAAGACATTTTTTATTGATTTAATGATAGAAATCATTGAGATATGGTTGAAAATTTATGAACATCATCTTAGAATATTAATAATCACTGACATAGAATTAATGTCATGTTTTCTTTTTATTTTTTTCTTCAACTAACTCGTAATTTGAAGTAATTTTGACATCAAGAAAAGATACATAATTTTTTTTTAAAGAAAATTTCAAAGCAATATTAAATTTAATCTATTTTTAATCCAATTATTCTTACATTGAAGTTTTAACTATTTAATATCTTCTAATACATCATTTCCAAGATAATCAAACATTTTGTTTAAATCATATTGAAAATATACAAATATTTGAAAATTCATTTACGTTTGTACTATATATTCAAAAGGAATACATTTTTTTTCTTTTTAATCTTGTTATTATAATAAATTAGAACGAAAATTTATTTCATTATTCTTTTATCGGTCAGATAATATTTAAATTGACCTAATATTTCCTTATTTTTTTCTAAATTAATTTAATCTAACTAATTAAATAAATTAACTAATTAAAGAACATTAATAACTAATTAAATCAATCAAATTAAAAATTCTATATAGAATCATTTTTAAGTAGAAAAAATGCGTGTTTGTATAAACTTGTAAACGAATATCAAAAGAAATATTAGAAATATATTTTAGTCATTATGATTAATCCTAATATTCGATAGACATAGACAAAAGGATAGTTTAAAGGTGATTTGAATGAAAGCATAGCTACAATAAGCAATGCCATTTTCTTCTTAGCTGGATTAAATATAAACATCCGGAAGGGTGTGTACTCCATGCTTTGAAATTCCATCAGTTCAATGAGCAGAACGAATTTTATTGATTCGAAATTGTATAGTCGTGAGAATGATCAAAAGAGAAAGAAATAGATAGATACTCGATCTTGTTTTCCCACGAGTGAAAGAAAAAGAAAACAAGAAAAAAGAAAAAGAGAGAAAGAAAAAGAAAAAGAAAAAGAGAAAGAGAAAGAGAAAGAGAAAGAAAAAGAGAAAGAGAAAGAGAAAGAGAAAGAGAAAGAGAAAGAGAAAGAGAAAGAAAGAAAGTATATTCCATCTTGTTTTCCCACGTGAAAGAAAAAGAACAAAAACATGATCAAAAAACTAAATAACAAAAAATTGAATGAATAAATAAATAAATACACAAATGAGATAGAGAGAGAAAAAGAAAGAACAAAAGCATGATCAAAAAACTAAACAACAAAAAATTGAATAAATAAATAAATAAATAAATAAATACAAAAATGAGATAGAGAAAGAGAGAGAAAGAAAAAGAACAAAAAAATGATCGAAAAACTGAACAACAAAAAATTGAATAAATAAATAAATACAAAAAAGAAAGAGATAGAGTGAAAGAAGGTGGGTGGAGGGGGAGGGGAGGGGAAGAAGTGAAATAAAAATAAGAGAAAAGTACATAGATAAACAAAACAAAAATTAATTAGAAGAGAATGACAAACGAAGTAAGATGAATTAAAAAGTAGAAAAAAAAGGTATAAATGAGGACAAAAAAGAATAATATAAAAACAGTGTATATGTGTGTGTCTTTGGGAGAAAGAGAAAGAGAGAGTATAAGATAAAGAAAGAAAGAAAGAAAGAAAGATAAGAAAAACGAAATATATTATTTTGAATGTAAAAAGTATTCATTCACCGATCAATTTGAAATAAAATATCGTGAAATTGTAGTTTATTAACTAATTTTTGATAAACAATGAATTTTTACATAATCTTGAAGGTTTCTACAATAGATATAATGAAATAAAAAATAATTTCAATTTTATTTTCTCATGAGAGTAAATTGAGAGGAATAGAGAAAGAGAGAGAGAGAGAGAGAGAGATAAAGAGAGTCAATAACTTATCGTTGAAAGGTGTTTAACTAATTGGAATAATATGGTTGATTCTTTACTTTAATTTACTTTTAAATGAGCCGTTCCAGTGCACACATCGATTAACTCCACTTTTTGAAAAATCTTAAATTTAAGTGTCAAAATACTTGGTATAGTCGTAACTTTTTATATTTATAATAACTTTCCTGAATAATAAAGATTGGAATCATTAAACGGCAAAATTTTTTTGGCCAATTGAATAATAAGTAATATACAATATACATTATTTCATCGCATTTCTCAACTTTTTGTTTTATGAAGTTATTCGATGTATGCAAAATGTGTTTATTTATAACAAGTATGTTTATTTTATAACAAGAATAAAATCATAACATATTTTTACTAAAATTATAAAAATAAACACAAAAAGTTTGGAATTACCAATCATATCTAGGTGTACGTATAATTTATAAATTAGACATATTATATATATATATATATATATATATATATAATATAACGCGAATTCTCTTCGGGAAATTCTCGTCAGGCCACAGGCATTACATTGTATTGAAAAACGGTAGAACGTCAGTCACAAATGACTGACGAGGCCTAACGAATAGTCGTACTTTGCGAAAATTCAAAGTCGATTTTCTCAAAAACAAAGCTTCAAACGAAAAATTGTTATTTCTTATTTTTGATTTATCTTTTCATGTAGAATCACCCCCTTTTCGCTTGTACCATTAGTTACAGATCACATCATCATATATACAGATATATGTATAGAGATCTGTATATATATATATAGATAAAATACATTTAATTTATTATATCAGGTTAAAGAAAAGATTATAATTTTCCTTATAAAAAAAAAAAAAACAGATTTTTGCTTGGCCATCCAACCCGCTTTTATAAAAACAACTTAGTTAAACAATAGCTATATGTAAATTTAATTTGCTCCTAAAAAAAAGTGATATAAAAAAAAGAGCTCACATAATTTATCAAATAGTTGGAATCGAGAGAATAATGATATCTATCGTTTCTCCGATATTAAAAAAACTCGTATCTCAAATTGTAAAATATAATCAAATTTTGTTATATAACACTTCGAACAAAATTGTTAAACTAAATATTATTATTATTAACAATTGAAATATGCTTCTATTAAATTCATTTGTTTATACCAAACAAATGTATTGTTCTTTTTTTTACATACTACGTTTTTTTTTTAGAAACTGTGATCAGAGGCTCGTGGGGAAGGGGAATAGTTGTAAAAAAAAAATTATTATCTCGGTTGTAAATCTGATGCGAGATTTTTTTTTTATCTCTCTCTCTCTCTCTCTTTCTTTTTCTTTGTTTCTATTTCTTACCTTTTTTTTTCGTTTCTCTCCAAACAATCGTAAAATTTATTAATGGTTTTAAAACCGACAGTTTTAGATGACTTTTTAATTATTATTCGATCTTGTTTATATATATATGTACTTTTTAGTTTTATTCGTTTGAATCTAATCTCTTTTGATTTCTTGTCACGTATGCGTTCGTTTAGACATTTCTTCTTTTTTTTCTTTCTTTCTTTTTTTCTTCTTTTTTTTCTCATTGAACGATCAAAGTTTTGCATTAACCTTGAAAATAATATTTCGAGTATAATTTTTATTTTGGAAACAAACAAACAAATAATTTTCAAATACAATAAAATACAATTAATAATATAAATTTTTTTTATATTTATATGTAAAAACATTTTTTATATTTATGTCAAATGGGTAAATATACGAAATGCAATAAGGTGTAAAAAAAAAAGAAAAAAAGATTGATCGAAGTGTTGCATTAATATTACAAAAATAATATTTTTAATGTAATTATTATTTAGAAAAAAAATAATAATAATTTGCATTTATATCAGTTTGTTACTATATATAAAAAATAATTTTAAAATCGACAGGAAAATAATAATCGTTAATATAAAAAACGCAATAAGATATAAAATGTAAAAAAAAAAAAACAAAAAAGACTTTCTTTTTTTATCCTACTCTACTTTGTTTTTTTAAATAAAAATTAAATCGTTTAACGACGTTATACATTAAAATGTCATTTATTTAATATACTCATAAGAGATTTTTTTTTCTCGTATAATCTTTCATACGAATTCATAAATTTATTATTACGATATCTCACATACGACATTTCGTGTCAAACGAATGTTCTCATTTCGATCATTTTAAATAGTTCTTCGTATCAAAATGATACGTTTGAATTCTTTGAAATAAAGGATAATAATAATAATAATAATAATAAAAGAAAAGTAGAGTAAACGCCGAATTGCACGGAACGTTTCGGAACGATAAAGAAAGGCCTTGACCTAAAAAAAAAATCTTACAATTAGTCTTCTTATGTACTTACACACACATACACATATACACAAACATACATGTATGATTTATAAACTTACTTAATTGCTTTAATCTAATGGTTATTATTATTTTATAATTTTTATTATATAATTATTTGTAAATTTGTTATTATAAATTTAGAAAATGTACAATTGAAACTAAAAATTATTATTTTTATATTTATATTTATATTCATTTTATTATTATTATAAATATTAATGTTTATTATATAATAATTTGTGTAAATATTTTATTAACAATTTTTAAAAATTTTTTTCTTTTCATTAAGTATTAATAACCATAACTAATAATATTTTCTTTACAGTAGACACTGTATAAATTTAGAAAATATATAATTTGAAATTAAAGTTCATTATCAATTGCATTAACAACTGCATATAATCTTCTTTATCTTTACTTATCTTTTTTATCATAAACCACATAGATCAACTTAAACTTACTATAAATATAACATTTGAAAACGTTGCTACCGTATTAAATACATACTCGATTTTAATTTTAAATATACAGAATAATATATTACACCCTTCCCCCTATGATGTCAAATTTTTTTAATTTTTTTATTTTTTTATTTTATGTATGATAAAAAATAACACAAGTACTATATAACAATTTAATAATAACCAAGAGTGTGCACTGAAAATGATTAAAATGATATTTATCATGATTATTTTCTTTTTTTATGGGACCCCATAAAAACTGTTATTTACGAGACACCTGCAGTTAATTAAGAGGACCTTTTGATCTTATCAGAACATTTTTTTTTTTTTTTTTTTTTAGGCATGCTACTACTGCACATACGATAAAACCCATTTGCTGTGTTATACTGTGTTATACTGTGTTATACTGTGTTATGCTTACATTGAACTTTGGGTGGCCGCCATTTTGAACATTTGCTAAAAATGTGTTCATCTTATCTTGTTATGATATAATATAATAGCTGGGAGATAATGTGTTATCGCATAGGACACAATTATGTTTTCAGAAATATAAACAGTCAGACAAGATATTATTAAGATTTCGATAACATTATTTTATGATTTGGTACAACTTTTGATCGACGTATATGTATCTCAAAAACGTGTTTCATTTTTTTTTCTGTCCGATTCCATCGTTCCTCCTATTTTTGATACGACGCCAACGTGGGAATAATAATTTGTTCGACATTTTATTAGTTTTTTTTTTCTATTTAAATATAAACTATCGTTATTTTTTTAATATTTAATTAAATAAAATTATATTTTTTATACATTATATATTTAATTAAATAAAACTATACTTTTTATATATTATATATTTAATTAAATAAAATCATATATATTTTACATGAACGAAACAACTTTATATTATTATATTTTCCATTTAAATAAATATTATATTATATTTATCTTTTATTGCAAATATTTAATATAAATATAATATATTATTATTAATATTTCAATATAATAATATTAATAATATTTTATTAATTATTATTTATAATTAATTTAAATTATAAATATACACATTTTTTATCAATCGATCGAGGAGTTTCGTTTGGTTTATTTAAATATAAATTTGATTTGAAAAAAAAAATCAAAACTTAAAAAATAGAAAAAAAAAAGATTTTAAAACAAACTTCAAAAGTTTATCAACTAATATCCCAAGTTATTTACATGGTGAACAAAATGAACCGTTGTAATAGTAAATATGTTTAGGATTCAAGAAAGTGCTGTATAAGTTATAGGTTAGAAAGGTAGGGAAGTTACATACAAAAGGAAGAAGTTCTTGTGATGCATCAAAGAGAAGGATGTTCTGTTATCCGACAAAAGGATTTTAGTATGTGTATGTGTGTATATGTGTGTGTGATAAAGCAAAGATAGGTTAGGTATTTTCATCCAGGAAACTAAACTACATTAAGTTTTGATCCCTTTGTAAAGTGAAATAAAATATATATATTTATAAAGAATCAAAAGTATTGAAAGAAAAGCAAATGAAAAATTTGCATCCTTGTGTAAAAGTGTTTTGCAAAAAAGGAGATCTTTTTCCTTTAAAAAAAAAAAAGAAAAAAAATTATTGTACAAACGATGATAAAAGTAATTACGTTTGTGTTAATTGATTTATTTTTTTTTCTTCCTTTTTTTTTTTTAATTTTATTTTATTTTAAAATTTGTAAAATATTCAAACGAAAAAAATAGGAATCTGTATTTTTCTTTTTTTTTCTTTTCTTTCTTAATGAATTTAATTATACGTAAAAAAGAAATAACGATGGTTCTATAAATAGTTAAATTAAAATGAAAACAATTGGACTAATAATGATTGGTAAATAGACAAAATTGATAAAAAAAAAGAAAGAGAGAGAGAGAGAGAGAGATTGAAGAACCAGCTGATCAATCATAACGATGAATCGATTAAAATTGAATTTCGGTTAAATTTATCGATGAATTCTCATTAGTACGTTATTATGTTGCCATTAAATTCATATTATTAGCAAACTTTATTGTCCTATAATATTGCAAAGTAAGTTTCACAATGTCGTATTATTATCAAGGTGAGAATAATATCGTTCAATTAAAAGTTTGTTGTGAGTGAGGATGAAAAATTAAAATTAAAAAGAAAAAAAAAACGAAAGAAAGAAAGAGAAGAAAAGAAATCATACAAAAATATTTGAATTAAAAATTAATTATCGTACACCATACCAATTAAAAAATATTATTATTATTATTATTAACTGACATTAAGAACTCGAAAGTTCATTGCCACAAATACCAAATCCCGCCATTGTTCCCGTCCTTAAACGCGATCCTTCCATTCGCGGTCTTCGTATCCTATTTCTTTCAGGTCCCTTTTAATATTATCTTCCCATCTACATTTCGGTCTACCTAGAAGCACCGTGCGTGATTGCAGCGCCATGGTAGCGCCATGGTATCTATGGAACTAAAAGACGCTGCTGCTGAGGTTTTTAATATCTAAACGTATAAGGCTTTGCGATAACAATTCATTTTTGTTATTAAAAACATTTTTTTTGGCATGTCAAACCACGTGACAATAAAATTTCAATCTTGTGCAATTATGATGCAAAAATTACCGCTAAAATGTAAGTATAATTAATAATTTAAAAACAGTATGAAAGCTGTAGCGTTTACTGTAGTAAATAAGAAGTTAAATTATAGCCACAGTAGATCGAACTTTAAATAATATTGGCAAGCAGATAAAGTACGATATGACATTGTTATAAAAAAAAATAAATATATATGTAGGAGAGTTTTAAGTGTCGCAGATGTAGACGAAAATCTAGTATTCAGTTCTTTTCTTTATATTTTATTTTCTAAAAAGGAAAACTCTATTATACATTTTTATAAAAATATCATAAAATTAATTGTCACACGTATGTTTTGTGAACACGAAAATAAAAAACACCGTCTTTTACTGCCAAAGTTATTCACTGCGTGCGCTAGTGTCCATTTCGGCTTCGCACGGTGCTTAGTGGTCTTTTCCCGTTTGGTATACCGACCCATATTTTGTGCGCCGTTCGATTCTCCCCCATGCACGCCACGTGACCAGCCCACCTTAATCGGCGTGATTTTACGACGTTGATAATGTCCGGTTTGTTGTACAATCGATGTACTTCAACGTTATGGAGTTTTCTCCATTCGCCCGTTTCCTCATCGCATTTTGCATCGAAGATTTTACGAAGAACTTAGTTTTCGAAAACCCTAAATTTCTTTTCGTCCTGTAAAGTAAACGACCACGATTCGCTATCATAAAGAACTACCGACTGGATGATTGTCCTGTATATCCTGATTTTTTTAATCACATGAATAGAAACATGAATTGCCTCCATTGATTCTTTTCTTAAGTTCTTCGTTAATTTCGTTCGTCTGATTTATGATCAATTCTAAATATACCTATTAGAAAATATTGTATTGTTAAAATAATAAAATTGATAAAAATAAAATAATAATAAAATAATTTACAATATTGATAAATAATTGTATTGATAAATATAATTGGTAAAATATTGTATTGTTAATTGATAAAATGAAATTTTTTGTTCAACCTTTTTGTTGTTTTTTTCCAAATAATAAATAAATAAATAAATAAAATAATAGACGGTGTAATAAATAATAAACAAAATAAATATAATAAATAATAAAATAGAAAATAAAATAAAAGAGAAAAAAATGAGATATTTTGTGAACTTTTTTGTTTTTCTTTTCTAAACACTAAATAAATAAATAAATAAATAAATATATAAATAAATATATAATAGACAATATAATAAATAATAAAAAAAAGAAATATAATAAATAAACACTTTAATAAATGAAAATAAATGTTGAAATGTATCGATTGTTCTTTCTGTTATTTTATCTAGCGAAATGTTTTTTTATTCGCAATAGAAGTATTTCAATAAAATAAAAATAATATAAAAAGATGTTGAAGAGAATTTTTTCTTTTAATTTGTTTTTTTTGTTTTTATTTTCTTTGGATAACGCGTTATCGTATTTCACTTTAGAATTACGATAAATCTAATTACATTGCATGATGAAACAACTCGGTTAGTATTTAATCTTCTACAAAGCTATTATTTAATTGTAAAGGATAAAAAATTTAAAAAAAATATAAAAAAGAAAACAAAAAAGAGTTGAAGAGGAAGATATCGAACAAAGTTCAACGACGTTTTCCTACTTTGAAATAAAATGATTTGTTATCTAATGCGAATGAAAATCAAATGACTCATTTATCCTATTGTATTCAATATAAATTCAAAATAAAAATGAAAATCAATGTATATATGTATATATTGGGTTGGAAACTAAGTAATTGCCGATTTGTTCAATGAAATAAATGATTTTTTTTTAATATTGAGGTAAAAAAAACAAATTGTAAAAAAATATCTACGCAATGAACTTGTAAAGCTAGGTTAGGATGACATAAAAATAATAAAAAAAAAAACAAATAAAAATGGGAGTGAGAGACATCTATAACTGAAATCGGTAATTACTTAGTTTCCAGTCCAATACAAAGAAAAATAAAAAATTTTTATGTATAGTAACAATAATAAAAAAATTAAACGAATAATAAGAGTGCCACCCTATTATATAAACGAATTAGATATTGCATTAGAAAATTTGTTGTAAAATAATTTGCAAAAAAATTAAAAAATAAAAATAAAATTCGATATATTCAAAAACAAATTAAAAATCTATAAATATACATATATTTATGATAATAAAAAAAAACGAATAGTAAGAGTGTCCCGCTATTTTATGAATAAATTAAATATTGTATTAGAAATTCCTTGTAAATTAGTTGACAAAAAAATTAAAAAATAAAAATAAAATTCGATATATTCGAAAACAAATTAAAAATCTATAAATATACATATATTAATGATAATAAAAAATAAATAAAACGAATAGTAAGAGTGTTACCCTATTATATGAGTAAATCAGATATTGCATTACAAAACTTGTTGTGAAGTTTGTTGACAAAACTATTAAAAAATATACATGAAAGTGTTATGCGCAAACAAACAAATTAAAAATCTATGTATACATATAGTATAATGATAATAAAAAAAAAAATAAAATAAAACGAATAGTAGGAGTGTCCTCCTATTATTAGAATGGTGCAGGATGTTGATCGTCGTGATGTTTAATTTAATATCGACTGTACGGAACTGTTTGAAAATATCAACGAGCATCGGATCGTAAACGGAAAGACGACGACGATGACGACGACGAACAAAGAAAACTTGTCGTACTATCTCTCTCTCTCTCTCTCTCTCTTTTTGTCTTTTGAGTTTTTCTTTTTCTCACTTACTCATATGGTTTTCGAGGAAACGAGGAACGAGAGAAGCTCGTTGCAATTCCGGTGGTCGTGTCGTAAACCTGTCTTTCCATTCTATGTTTCTCCTACTACTTTCTATGTATATGTATATATAATATACGTGTACATACCTGTATATATACGTGTATATATATATATATATATATATATATATGAATACAATGCGATAAAGTGTTAAACAATCAGGTACCACTTTTGCACACTAAACTCGATTTCTCGATAAGACTCTAATAAATGTGTATATGTGTTTATGAATGTATGTTTTTTTGCATTTGTTTATAAGTTTACAAAACGCACACACACACCATACCATATTGCAGTCTTATATTAAATCAATATGATGAATATTCGTGAAAATAGAATTACGTTTTATTTTTTTTTTCCTTTTTTTTTTTTTTGCTTTTTTCATTATTTTTATTTCTTATCATATTTATTTTTTATTTCAAGAATAATACCTTTTTTTTCTTCAAAATTTAAAGGACACTATAAGTGAATTTTCTTCCTAATGTTCTTCGTAATAAAACAATTAATTATGGTTTCTTTTTTTATTTAATATAATATTAGGTAATTATGTATGATAATATAATTAATATAAAATTGAAAAATTTTATAACTATGGAATTATCGATTGTTATATACTTAAAAATTAATAATACTTAATAATACGCATATGTGTGTTTGTATATAATTTTTTTTTATCTATTTTATATTTTTGTTAAATAATTATTATTAATTTTTTTGTATATCTATTATATTTGTTTTTTTTTTTTTAATTACATTTATCATATTTATATATTTATTATTTATATTTATAATTATAATTTTTGTTATCTATTTTTTTTTAATTTTTATTAAATAATTATTTTAAAATAATTTTGTCATAATTTTATTTTTCTATTCAAATCAGAGTTTCCAAAATTTGTGGATTTTTAACTCTGTGATTTCTGTAACAAACTTTTCGATTTTTTTCTTATTACAACATAAGCGAATTTTTCCATGATGGTTTTAAAATTTGACTTTTTCCATCTCTATTTTACATTTCATCTTTCGAATTTCTGCTTAATACGCATTTATATTCCGTTTCTTTTTTTTTTTTCGTTTAGCTTCTCCATTGGTTCTTATCCTTGCATTGAAATCTCCAAAATCTTCCTCAATTTTTTTCCTAATTTATTTTTTCATCCCCATTGATCTTCCATGATGTTTCTCATTTGACTTTTTCTTTTTTTTTGTTACCTTACTTCAAGTTAAAATCTTTTTATTTTCTTTCAAACGTTATTAAATTATTTGGAAATATTTTTAAAGAAATTTATTATATTAAAAAAAAAAAGAAAAATAACAAATAGTTGAAATTATTTGATTACGTTTAAATTATTAAATATAATTGAAAATATTATATATAAATCTATTTATTGTATATATTGGTTAAATGTTTCTTAGAGAAGAATGAAAACGTGAGCAGAAACTTCAAATAATTCTTTTAAACGATAAATTGGATTGTAAGGACAAGATGGAGTCTAACTTATGAGCTTATCACGAAATTTGTCGTAATATGACCGTGACTGTTATATTAAATAAATTCAATAGTTGAAAGAACTTTTATTCTTGTCACTCTGTGTATTCGTATACGTACTATATGTGTTCAAACAATTTATTTACAATTAGTAATAGATAGTGTTATATTTGAAAATAAAAATTGAAATTAAATATAAAATTAAGAAATTTCTGCTTATACAATTTTTTTATTATAAATTTAATATAAATAAAAAATATAAATCTTTTCCATTGTAATTTATAATATAATATTTTTATTAATTTTATATGCGTGTTTGCTTATATAAAATATTTAATAAATAAATAAATAAATAATATTTTATAACAATTGTGAAATAATGGGAAATAAATTTATATATTTAATAAATTAATAATTAAAAATAAAAAAATAATTTGAAAAAAAAAATATATATATATATAAGAAATATAAAATATAAAATATAATTAAAAATAAATATCAATAAAATATAAAATAATAAAAATACAAATAAAATTTAAAACAAAATAATAAATATATAAAAATATAATATATATATATATAATTGATTATATTAATGAAATTATAATAATAAATATTAAAATATTAGAATATTAAAATATTTATTAATAAATATTAATAATAAATAATTATTATATAATAATTAAATTAAAAATATATGAAATGTATATACATGTAGGAGGGGGGGGGTATTCGGGGTAAACACCCTAAAAGGGTATACCTGAAATAAACTTCTTATCTATCTATCTATGAAATGTATATAAAATATAATTTAGTTTATAAAATATAAAAATGTATATTTTATTTTATTATTTATTTGATTACTTTTCAATATTTTATTTTATTTATTAATATTTGTAATTAATTTATATAACTTTCATATAAATTATTGATATCGATAAATATTGAACAATATCAGTTTATCAACTTCGAAAGTCATCAAATTATTGCAACGCAACGATAAAAATGAAATGGCATTCGAGCACGGTTGAAACTTTTTAAGTTTTTGTCGATCGATTACTTTCACCGGTGCTAAATCGTTACATTTATATTACATAAGTTACACAACAAGCGTGCACACGAGCGCACACTCACACAGACATATATATACATACATACATACACGTATTTATAATAATTGCGATCACTTATTATTATCGATGCCACTTGGACGTTTCACGTTTTTTTGTTTTATATATATATATATATATATATATATATATTTATTTATTTTTTTTATTTATTTTTTTTTTATTTCTTTATCTCATCGATCACTATGTTTTGTAAAATCACTCTGGTATTCTTACAGAAGTATTAAAAGTGCTTGATACATACATAAGTATCTTTTCTATAGATTCTAATGATAACTATAGTCATCATAACATTGCTATTTCTAAGAAATAAAACTTGCGTAACTTTAACTCACTTCAACTTTAAACAATTTTTTTTATTGTTATTATTATTATTATTATATTATCGTTATCTGATATTCTTCGTTGATCAATTACATTTTTATTTATTGTAATGAAATTTATTTTTGTTTATTGTAACTTTTTTTTCCTATCTAAAGTAATCTATTAAATTATCTTTTTTTTTTTTTAGGTTATATTTAGTACCACGGATGAAGTATTATATATTTTATAATAATTTTATTTTTATAACTATTTTATAAAAGTAAGTAATATTAAACTTAGAATGAGAATTTTCCTTTTTTTAAATCAAATTAAATCAAAGTCTTTTTTATACAGTAACTTTTTTTTCCGATCAAAAGTAATATTTTAAATTATTTCTTTTTTAGGTTATGTTTAATATTCTCGGAATGAAGTATTATATATTTTATAATAACTTTATTTTTATTACACTTTTATAAAAGTAATTAATTAAAACCTATAAAAAGAGAATTTTTTTTCTTAAATCAAATCAAATCAAATCAAAGTCTTTTTTATACAGTAACTTTTTTTCCGATCAAAAGTAAAATTTTAAATTATTTCTTTTTTAGGTTATGTTTAATATTCTCGGAATGAAGTATTATATATTTTATAATAACTTTATATTTATTACACTTTTATAAAAGTAATTAATTAAAACCTATAAAGAGAATTTTTTTTCTTAAATCAAATCAAATCAAATCAAATCAAAGTCTTTTTTATACAGTAACTTTTTTTTCCGATCAAAAGTAAAATTTTAAATTATTTCTTTTTTAGGTTATGTTTAATATTCTCGGAATGAAGTATTATATATTTTATAATAACTTTATATTTATTACACTTTTATAAAAGTAATTAATTAAAACTTATAATAAACATTTTCTTCTTCTTAAATGAAATTAAATCTAATTTCATTATACAGAAACTTTATTTTCACATATTATATAAAAAGTGTTGTATCGAAATAACACAGGACGTTATGTAAAATTAAATTAATATTTTATATTCATTAATTATAAATTATATAGTGTAAATATATTAATAATAATAATTGTAACTATCATTATCATCTAAAGTTGACAATGAAATACGATTTGCAATTTTTGTTATTAATTTGAATGAATATTATTTTTCCTTTTTGTTTTTGACAATTTCAAAATTGGCTTTTCTTGTTCTATTTTTTTTTCTTTTTATTACTTTTTTTCTATTTTTTGTTTTTGACGAATTTACAATTAGCTTTTTTTTTCTTCTTTCATTTCTTTTTTTTCTTTCTTTTTTTTTTTTTTTTTTTAGACGAATATAAAAATTGGCGCCATTTAAATGATACAAGAATTATTTTAGTTAATTCGACATTCTTTTTTTAGATTTCCTTTTCTAATTTAAAGTGACCATCATAGTTAACGAGTTACGGACGTATTATAGTGAGCAAACAATTGGTCAATTCGTCCGCGGCCAATTACGGAATTGCACCATGAAAATACACCGTTCGTTCTTAATTCGATTCAGCCAATTAAAGCTTCTCTCTCTTTCTCTCTTTCTCTTTCTCTCTCTCTCTCTCTCTCTCTCTCTCTCTTTTTACGAATAGTGTACGTGTATATAGAAGCTTGCTTGCGAATATCGCAAGCTTCGTTTGCTTTTATACGCATGTTCAAAGAGTCAGAAAGAGAAAGAGAGAGAGAGAGAGAGAGAGAGAGAGAGAGAGAAATAGAGAAAACATTTTCCATGTAATTTTACATAGGATCATTAGAATAACGAACTAACTGTATCTATGTAATTTCGAAATATATCTTTCTCATCTATGTTCTGAACTTTTCCGTTATATTATTTAGAATTTAATAATTATTCGAATAAAACAAAATGGAAATATTAAATATCTGTGATAAGAGAAACACATTAAACAATTATTGTTTTATTTATTTATTTCATGTATATATCTTTGTATATTTTTCTTTTATATATTGTTCCATTTATATTTAATGTTTCATTTGATATGTTATTCTTAATCTAGTTTCTTGTTTTTTGTTTTTTTTTCTATTTGAAAAAGGATACGTATTATAATTTTTAGTTTCTTTTTTTCTGAAATATCAATTTGTTTTGTCTTAAATAGAGAATAAAACAGAATAAGAATAGAATCAATGTTAAAAGAAACGTGTTAAATAATTATTTATTTATTTATTTATTTATTAACTGTATTTACTATATATTATCTTTATATGTGTTACTCGATTTATTTAATGTTTCATTTAATATGTTATTTTTAATTTAATTTCATGTTTGAAGATTTCAATAAAATATTTGTCCAATTTCTCCTATTTTACATTCTACTTGTATATTATACACAAATAAAATAAAATCGATATGTATAATAACAATGAGAAAAAGATTTCTCTGACGTCAAACTGTAAGAAATCTATAAACGAATTGGTCTTTAATGGAAGACAAATGTTAGTTTTTATTTTTATCCTTTTAATTATTAATTAATACATCTGTCATCGATATTATCGATTAATTTATTTCGTTTATTGTTATCGAGTGAAATAAATTTATTATTAATTTTTTTTTATTTCGATGGTGAGATACTTTGTGTAGATGTGTTTGAGTGTGAGCTTAAAAAACTTCTATTGAATATAATATATTTATTAGGTATAAATTTTTTAGATGATAATTATATACCGAGCGTCTCATAAAAAACGAAATGATCAAATTATATACCGAGTGTCTCGTAAGGAAAGTAATGTTCAATTATTCCTGATCTCATTAAATTTTGTATACGAAATATTTTAAATAAAAATAGTTTAAAAAATTTCAAAAGATTAATGTAAAATTTCTATTGAAAATAATTATTTATTAAATAATTTTTTTAGCTGAGAAATATATACTGTGTGTCTTATAAAAAACCAAATGGTCAACTATTCCTCTGATACCATTAAATTTTGTATACGAAATATTTTAAATAAAAATAATTAAAAACTTTTCAAAAGTATAATGTAAAATTTCCATTGAAAATAATATATTTATTAGATAGTTTTTTAGATGATAATTATATACTGTGTGTCTAATAAAAAACGAAATGGTCAATTATTTCTCTGATCTCATAAAATTGTGTATATGAAAAATTTTAAATAAAAATAGTTTACAAAGTTTTCAAAAGATTAATGTAATATTTATTACACATTTACTTCATAGTGAAATACTATGCATACTATATCTCACCTCTATACGGAAGTATTTAAAAAAAAAAAAAACATTTCTTTTTAAATGTAAATTGATATTTCTCTAACCATAAATCCAACAAAGAAATTGTAAAGCATATCGATAAGAATTTAACGTCAACCAACAATATACATATATATATATATATAATCTTTTCATTGATTTTTCATTGAATTACAAGTATTAGAAGTTGTCGAACGACAACTATACAATATTTAAATGAAGTACATCGCTTTATACATATATATATATATATATATATATATATATATATATTCTCGAGAAAAAAAATAAATAAAAAAAGAAATTATCTTTGAAAACTTTTCATTTCTTTTTCAACCCGTTCTCGTCTACAAAGAGAAGATTATTTATTTACAATATGTCTTTTTCTTCTTTTTTTTTTTTTTATTTCGTTTCAAAGATAATAACGATAACGATTGAGTGGAATAAGGAAAGAAAAATAGAAAAAATAAAAGAGAAGAACTTCTATGGAAAGAAAGATACAATAAAAAAAGTGGTTCTTTGCAAACGAAAGAAAAAAAAAATTAAAAAAAATAAAAAAAAAAATAAAACAAAAGGTTGAAAGAGAAATACTCAAAGATAAAATATAATAATAAGAATAATAACAATTAAAAAATAGTTGGATAACATTTTTGCAACACATTTTCATATAAACAAAATATTCATCATCAAACTTTCATGTGTACTGATGTTTGTCTCTGAATATCTTTTGAACGCTTAATTTAATCGACAAAACATAAGACACCATTTTTATAGAGCAGGTTATTTCCTACAAAAATTTGTATTGTGCACTTTTTAATAATCATTTATTGTCGAGTTATAAAATTCATAAACAAAAATGAAATTTGTCTTAAAATAATCAAACTTAAATCTTCAATATCATTCAAATAATGAGGTTTACGGAAAAAATATAAGATACCTTTTTTGTAGAGCATTAAATTTCCTACAAAATTCGTTTAGAACATTTTTTTGTACAATCAATAAATAATGAGGTATGAATTTTATTCTATTGGACTGAGAAAAAAATAAAAAAGTGCGATGCGGAGGATCTTTCTATTAAAATTAAGAGCACATATTTGGTGAGAATTTTTTTAAGGTGTCTAGCAACCCATTTTTCCGTGGCACTTGAAAAAAAAAATAAGTCATTTTTTTGACCCACCCTAATATATATATATATTTTTTTATATATCTATCAACGATAATAACGATAACAATTGAGTGCAAGAAAGAAAGAAAAAAAAGGTAAAAAGAAAAAGCAAAAGAAAAAGTAAAAGAAATGAACTTCAATAAAAAGGAAGATATAATAAAGAAGTAGTTCTTTGCAAAAAAAAAAGTGGAAAAAAAGGGTGAAAGAGAAATACACTAAGATAAAATATAATAATAATAATAATAATCATAATAATAATAATAATAATAATAATAATAATAATAATAATAATAATAATAATAATAATAATATAAAAAATAGTTGAATAACATTTTTGCAACATATTCTCATTTAAAAAAAAAAAAAAAAGAAAACAGAACATTTGTTTCAATACATTTTGTTGTTATATTTTTATCAAAGATAATAACGAATGATATAACTGATATTGAAAGATATCAAGAGAAAAATAATAAAATAAGAATAATAAAAATCAAAATAAATGAGAAAAACGACATTGAAAAGGGGGGGGGAATATATATAGGAAAAATAAAGACGTTTACTTTTAGAAAAAAAATGTCAAAGAGAAAAATATGAGAGAAATGTAAAAAACGAGAGAAAAGAAGAAACACGCGCGTCGTATCCTTTGCATTGGGCAGGAGGAGGAGGAGGAGTGGGGGGAGAAGAAATTGCACTTTGGTTAAACAGACGTGAAGGTGAATAAAAAAAAAAAAACAAAAATAAAAAATAGAAAAAGGAAAGAAGAGAAAAAAAGCATATAAGAATTGCCGACTATGTTGAAAGTGAGGGGTGAGATGATGGTGATGTATAGGTTTTAATGGAAGTGGTGGTGATGATGGGAGAAAGGTAAAGGGAAAGGGTGGGGTTTGGAGTTGGCTGTTTAAAAAAAAATCGGGTTAAGGTCGACTGGCGTCGCGACGCAACAAAACGCGTGTATAAGAAAGAAAGAAAGAAAGAAAGAAAGAAGGAAAGTGACAAAAAGAAAGGTAGGAAAGATAAGAAAAAGGTTGGAATGGAGGAAGGAAGAGAAGAATGGAATGTCATTTTTTTTTTTCTTCTTTTTTTTTTTTTTTTTCTTTCTTTCTTTTCGATGTAAAAATTGTCGTCGTTGCGGTTTACCAGCCAGACGACGATGACGATGATACATCGAACGGATGTGTTAGTATTACTCCTACTACGTTGAATAATGTATAAATTTTTGTATGTGTATGTATATACATGTGTGGGTGTGTATGTGTATGTATGTATGTTTGTATGTATGTATGTTTGTATGTATGTATGTACATGCTAGAATGTGAAATAAAGAATATTTGAATTATTTTAGAAGATAACATATTTTGTATGATTTTTTTTTCAAATTAAGAAAATATTATACAATTGGTTTTTTTTTTATTGTACAGTAAAAAGAAGAACAGAAAACAAACACATAAGGGTGGATTAAAAAGTTACGAGCTTTAGAAAAATATTTATACATATATGTGTATATATGTGTTAGAATATTTGAATTACTTTAAAAGATAGAAATTGATCGTACATTTTGTCAATTCCAGAAAATATAATATTATACAAATAGACATTTTATTATACAGTAAAAAAAAAAAAGAAGAAAAAAACAACACACAAGGGTGAATTGATAAGTAACAAGCCTTGGAAATATATTTATATATATATATATATATATATATATATATATATATATATATATATATATGCGTGTGTGTGTTAGAATATTTGTTTTCTTTTAAAATGTAACAATTTTGCATGATTTGTTTTTTAAATTAAACAAATATTACACACAAATAAATATTTTGTTATACAATAAAAAGAAGAAGAAAAAAAATAAAAGCAACACACAAGGGTAGGTTGAAAAGTTACGAGCTTTGGAAATAATACAACATTTTTTCTCACCAGAAAGAATTTTTGTTTATAAAATGACTAAAATTATGAGACACCTAACAGACACCTGTCTCTTGATATATGCATATGTATATGTATATTTTGTGCCTCGTATTTGAAAACAAAATTTTTGATAACATATTTCAGGTTATTTTCTTTTGACTATGTATACGCTTATTTTTATAAAAAATTTATAAAATATAAACCCTATCGAACATGGCATTCATGCAAACACTGATTCAAAAATTGTTAGAAATTCCCCCACGTTTAATACGAAATTTCTACAAATCATTTTCATTTTTTTTTTTTAACAAATTAAGAATTAAAAAATTCCCCTTTACACTCCTCCCTTCCTTCCGAACAGTAATAATAATAATAATAATAATAATAATAATAATAGAAAAAGTACGTATAATAAGAATTTTTCAAATGCGATTAATCATTTTGTTATTAATTTTTATTATACGTTTTTTCTTTTCTTTTTTGAATCATTAATCTTTGTCTATATAATAAAACAATTACAAGGACAATATTCTGGAAACTTTCTTGCTCATTTATTTACATTTTCGTTTGAAAACTAATCTGTTACACGCGTAATAACGTAAAAGAAAAAAAAGCGAGAGAGAGAGAGAGAGAGAGAGAGAGAAAGAAAGAAAAATAAGAGAAAGAAGAAGATGAAGAATAAGAAGAATAAGAAAAAGATTCGTTAGGATTCCTCTTGACACACAGAGTTTATCGGTATTATCAATGAGAGATATCAACAAGTTTTCGAGATACGTAGAAATCATCTGTATCATACACTAGATGATAACGAATAATAAGAAGTATAAAATATTTATTTAACGAGAAACGAGTGATAATATTACCAACTAATGAAATTTTTCATATTCACATTTACAATCACACATTCACATTCACATTCACATTCACACATTCACAATCACACATTCACATTCACATTCACATTCACACATTCACATTCACATTCACACATTCACATTCACATATCCACATTCACACATTCACATTCACATTCACACATTCACACATTCACACATTCACATTCACATTCACACATTCACATTCACACATTCACATTCATACATTCACATTCACATTCACATTTTCACGTTCACATTACGTTCAATATTCACATGGCACTTCACATGCACATTCACGCATTCACACATTCACATTTACGTTCACGTTCCTACACTCACATACACGTTTACATATTCATGTTCACACATTCACATACACGTTCACATATTCACATTCACGTTCACATTCACATTTACATTCACGTTCATATTCATAGGCACATTCACATTCACATTTACAAATTCACATTTACGTTCACATTCAACATTTTCATTAACATACAAGAAAGAAAGAGTAAGAAAGATAGAGAAAGGGGGGGAAGGAGGTGAAGTAGGTGAAGAAGGGTGGAGTGGGGGTTGGGAGGTTTGAGAGAAACTTTATGGCATCTCGTAAATCTCCTTTACATAATGCAAATATCTTATCATGTGATGCTAAAGAACCACCAATTTAATGCGAATGTTGTTCCGCGTTCTCTTCTTATTCTTATTCTTATTCTGATTCTGATTCTTATTCTGATTCTGATTCTTGTTGTTCTTTTTCTTCTTCTTTTTATTCATTATAATCATCATCGTCATCTTTTTCTTCTTCATCTTCATCTTCGTAAACATCGGTTTATAAAGATAATGCAAATTGAGAAAAACATATTTGTGTTTATGTCTGTTATTAATATTCTACAGAATAAAAATAGAAAAGAAAAAAAGAAAGAAAGTAAGAAAGTAAGCAAATGGGGAATTGAAAGGGACGGGAAAGAAAGGGAAGGGAAAAATAAACATGTTAGATGAAAAATTGGCTAAACAACTTTGACGTATATTCTTCTTTAATCCTACGACACACGAGAGATTATCTTTTTAAAATAGATTGAGATGTTTACAGTTATATATTTACCATAAAAGAATCTTCTTTGTTTTGCATGGAATTTATTTGCATTTTTTTCATTTTTTCATTTCTATTTTTTTTTTATCTAATGAAACGCACGATATTAACGCATTAACTGCCAAATTATATTTGGTTTCAGAAATATTTATATTTTTTCAAAAGTCTTCAATTGTGATTAAGGCTGGTTGCACACACAAAAACTATAAAAGACTATTACTTATTTCTTTGATTATTATTTTATACATATAAAATAGCTATTATTATGGCATTTTTCCATACAGTCAACATAAAACCGAATGGTGTACGTAAAATTCCAAAATCCCCAAATGGGGATCGTGACAGCTAATGGGTTAATCACTTTTTATAAGCATGGATTATAGTCATGTTATTTGTATAATACTACGAATTAAATTTGGTTTGTTTTTGTTTTGATGTTTTTGTTTAATTAAATATTAAAATTAATTAACATTATGTTAATATATGAAATTATATTAAATCATATATATTACATTAATTAATATTAAAATTATTTGTTTTTATAAAAATAATTAATTTCCATGTACGATAGTTGGTTGAAAATTTTTGAACTCCGATCAAAAAATTAATTTTTTTTTTTTTAATATAAAAAATAAAAGTGTATTTCGATTAATGCGAATTAAAATTATTTTTTGTGTTATTAAACTAAATACTTCGTACTCACGTATTTGGATAATATAAAATTTATGATAATTTGAAAAATATTAAAATTATTTTATGAACATTGTAATAAAAGTAACAAAACATTATTTTTTTCTTTTTGTTTTTTCGTTTTGTTTTTTTAAATGCAAAATCACGAATACGAAGTAAAATTTGATTGAACGATTTTGATGGCTATAATAAGATGTTTCAATTTGTTCATTTTCGATTATCGATGTTAAAATATTTATCAGATCCATCTGTCAATAAGATAAGAATCTATTTATCGGAGAGAAAAAAAGAATTTATTATTTCGTACGTGAAATATAATCATTATAATCTATCATCGATTAATATTATTACAAATAGAAATTATCTACGACGATGACATTTAATCACCTACGGATTTATTATTTAATTAGATAAAAACAATCTATCATATGTTTTTCGTAAGAATTCGGTTTACTTTCTTTTCATTTTTTTATTCATCATCAAGAAAAAAAAATAAAAATAAAAATTGAAACTTGATCTTGCGATTAATAGGAACAGATATAATTTGATTACTTGTAAATTCAAATAAAAATAATTTAATAATATTGTGAATCATTAAAAAAAAAAAAATAAAAATACATTTATCCATAAATCCATACACATAAATATATTAACAACGTATATGTGAACATATTATGCACATTTTACTGTAAAGTATATTTTGTTAAATTTCTTTTATTTTTATATATGAAAAATAAATCATAATTTTAAAAAAAGATATAAACTTATTTATATGTTTAATATTTTTATTTATATTTTATTTATAATTGCATTTAAATTAATCTCAATAAAATATCAATAAAATAGTCTAACCATGTATATATATATATATATATATATATATATATATATATATATATATATATATATATTTATTTAATTATTAACATAATTAAATTTATTCAATCTTTATATTTATTTAAGATTTATAATCTAATTCAATAAATTTAATAAAATTTATTTTTTTCATATTTATATATATATATATAATATACATTTATAAATGTATATTTAAATAATGTACATTTATTTAATTCTTAACATAATTAAATAAAAATTATATTAATATACAATACATATTAACCAACATACAGTATTGTACATTACTAAACAGTAACCCTCTCCAGCTCCCCCCTCCCCCTCCAAAAAAAATAGAAAAAGAAAAGAAATAAATTTACTTTAAACAAATCTATAGCATACCCGAAATACATACATACATATATACATATATACATACCCATATATTATTTATAATATTTATCAACACCACATATAACCACTTGTACCTTCCTTCCGTACAATCAGTCTCGTAAAAGGGCCGAACATTGGCAACAGTGCAGTCTCCCGTACACTCTCATTCTCTCTCTTTCACACATAAACATACACACGCACACACACACACATATCAACACACTCACTAACTCATGCAGTTTACTGGCAGTGATCATAGCAGTGGCGTGCGGTTGGGTTTGATAGTAGTAGTAGTGGTAGGATACAGAGACGGTGAGTAGAAAATATGGGTGGGTGGGGTGGGCTGAAGGTGTACTGGACGATCGGGTTGAGGGGAAAGGGGATACGGCTAAGAGGAAGGGGGGAACTCGTAGCGATGAGAGGACGCGAACGAGAAAGACAGTTTGCTCGTTCTCTTCGAGCTGTATAAATACGAGCGGGTTCTTTCTCTCGAGTTTAGTCTTCGCGATACTCGATTCTCGTGACGTCCGTTTTTTTTTGTCTCATTTGCACACCCCCGCTAGTCCCTCGTTCGTCCCCTATCCCCCACTCCACTCCACTGTTCCGTCATGCTCGATATTTAAAACGGTAACAACGAATGTTTTGACAAAAAAAAATAATAATAAAAAATAATTCGGTTCATCGAAAATGTTTACTTGTTATTATTATTATTGTTATTATTACGCGCGCGAACAACGAGACAATTAAATTCGTAATTGTATTCGTGATCGAAATTTGATTTCGATTTAGTGCGCGTGAATGGGAAAATATGTAATAAAAAAAAAAAAAAGAAAAACAATAATTTATCTCTTATGTATATATATACATATATATAGATATGTTGTATATACTTTGTGAGAAAATTTAATATAAAAAACGAAAGGAAAAAAGAAAGAAAAACAAACGTAGGAAGAAATGGAGTAATTAAATAAAATCGTTCATCGTATCGTTTAGAACAACTTTACCTATGTGCGTGAATTTGAATTAACGATTGGTAAGAAAATTAAAAAAAAATTTAAAAAAAGAAGAAGAAGAAGAATAGAAGAAGACAAAAAAAAATTATTACGTTAAATTCTTCCATACGCGAAAGTGTGTCTCCTCGAAGAAAGCAGGGCTCCATTTCTGTTTCGAGAAAAGGAGCGAGAGAGAGAGAGAGAGAAATACAAAAAGAAACAGAGAAAACGAAAAAGAAAGAAAGAGAGAGAGAGAGAGAGAGAGAGAGAGTTGTTTCAAGTAACTTCGAGAAAAGCGATGAGTGAAAACCGGAAGCGTTCGTGCGTTCAACCCTCCGCGGGTGAGGGCTGAATTTTTTTTTTTTTTTTTTTAATTAACATCAGTCATTTTTTATAACTCAAATCATTTAAATATTTCATTAAACTTTACTTTCGCGTTTAAAAAAAAAAAAAAAAACAAAACAAAAAAAAAGAAAAATAAATAAAAAAGAAAAATCTCGTTAGTTCGTGTGTTTACGAATTTTTCTCCCTCCCCTCTCTCAATTAAGTGTGAGAAAAAAAAGGGGAGAGAGAGGGAGAATTTCGCGCGTGCCAAAGTAAAGGAATATTATTATTAATATTTTTGTTTTGTGTATTAACAAAATAATTATGCGGAAGGGAACGACAAATACGTGGACAACATTGGTTGAAGAAAATCGTTGGTTTTAATACATCGTTAAAGAATAATAATAATAAGAAGAAGAAGAAGAAAATAATACGTGATTATTATTTTAAAAGAAGATAGTTAAATAGAAGAATACGATTGGTTGAACAAGACGAAGTCAAGAAGAATAAGAAGAAGAAGAGGAAGAAGAGGAAGAGGACGAGTTAGTTCAGAGTGAAAAGGCGGTCGTGCCGCTTTCACCGAGTATTCCTTCTATCTATCTATATATATATATATATAAATATATTTATCTCTCTCTTTCTCTTTCTTGCTCCCCCGCTGATCGTGACGGGCACGTTAACGGTCTCTCGTGAACACACATACACATAAACACAAAACACACAGGTTAGGAAGAGAAAGAAAGAAATGATAACGTTCTTCCGTTTAGTTGACGAGTTGTTTACTTGTTTTTTTTATTGTTCATCAAAGAAGAAGAAGAGGATAAATATTTTTATGATATGAAAATATTTTCTAGTTAAAACAAAACAAATTTTGAACGAATTATCTAGGATAGATAAAGATAAAGAGAAATCGAAAGACTATTGTTGTGATATTATTGTATTCATGTTTTTCTATCCATATATATATATATATATATATATATACAGAAAGTATATTAATATAAATTAGTTTGGATTAGTAGTTCTCATCATTTCGTTGGAGTAGAACGTAGTATGGAAACTGAGATGTACATAAAAGACGAATTAAATAAGAAAAATTGTAATTTGGATAGAAACGTTAAACAAGAAAAACAATTAACGATGAAATACGCGTCAACTAATTCAATACCATCGACGATGGATGAAGAAAATGAATATTCGTTTGAAAGAATAACGGCCGAACGATTTACCGGTGGTAGTAAATCGGCGGCCATCTTGAGAGATGGTACTACTACAACAGCAGCAAGTGGCGCGTCAGCTGCTAAAGGTAGAAGGTACAGTGTACTCGAAGATTTAAAAGCACGTAGGGACAGTCTATGGCAAAGGGCACGTCGTGCAAGTACATTCGATGAAAAAGAAAATGCGAAACAATTGAAAATCGTTTACGGTAAAGATAAAGAAGAAGTAGCGACGGTGGCGCCGCCAATAGAAGGGGATCAGTTTTTTACGTAACTGATGATCTTCTTGAAGAAAAACGCGATGTTCTCGAACATGAGGAAGAGGAAAGAGCTGCTAAGATCGAAGCTAAAAAAGGTAGAAGGAAGTCGTGGCATCCGCTTGCCAATAAACCATCCAAATCTGAAAGGAAAAGGAAAAAGGCTGTTGTTGGTGCTGCACCATTGGAACAAGTTGCAAGTGCTGAAGCACTTTATACTCAAACAAGACAAAAGAGACCTTCTTGGTGGAATATATTTGTACCGGATTCAGTTTCCAGGTATTTTATTTTATTTTATTTTTTGTTTATTAGTTTGTTTTCTATGTACTTTATTTTATTTTATTCAGACGATTTTAATATTAGGATTTTTTTTGTTCGGAGAATTGTTCCCAAATTTATTATTAATCCTCAATTATTAAATATATTATTAAATATTTAATCTTATTAAACACTGGATCCTCGAAGTTTTGCAATTTTTTTTTTTATATATTACGCCATTTAAAATTTCAACGTTACTTGTGCAAGTAATTTTATGACAATTTACTGAATCAAAATAAATTGAAATAATAAATTTTATGTGATTTATTATTATATTCAATTTGATATTATAAAATATATTATATAAAAGTATTTTAGATTTTTTAATAGCTATTCGAATAATACGAAAACTGGATTAGATAATTAAAAAAAAGAAAAAAAAAGAAGAAGAAAAAACAAAATTAATTACATAAAAATTTCTCTTTCGATCGATCTTTTCGTGCTTTAGATAGAAGAGAAAATATAAAACTGTGTTCGTGACCGTACAGTGCATTGAAATCTGTTTTTTTTTTTATAATATCAAAAGAGAAACTTACTCGTTCGGTTACTGCTGTTGTAAGAGTAACGGGAACCACGTGGATAAAGGAAATTAAAATTAAACGGCTTTACGATCTTACCTATGTCAAAGATTGATTATAACTCACCTGAGATATATATGTACGTGGGTTTTGAAAGTAAATAATTAAATTCAAAACGATCTTCTAAATCATAAATTCTATAAATGATATTTACATAAAATTAGTTTAAAGATATATAAATCTTAATAATAATTATAATATATGTAACAGTAATTTAATAATTAAAATATAAACAGAATATATTATATTATATTTATTTAATATTATTAAGGTAATATTTAAAAAAAAAAGAAATAAAAGATCAATAAATTAACGTAATTATTTATATTAATATTGTATTTAATTTAATTAATATTATTTATATTTATTATTCTATATTTATTTTTAAATTTATTTTTAAAATAAACATATATTATTCTTTTACATAAAAGAATATAATATAATATTATTAAGATAATATTTAAAAAAAAAAAAATTATCAGACAAAATAAAAGATAAATAAATTAAAGTAATATTTTTGAATTTGAATAATTTTATATGGGAAAAAAAAGAGAAAAAAATTGCTGGTTTTTCCTATTACTTTCTACGCACGTTTTGTTCTATTTTTTTTGTTTTGTTCTTTCCTTCTTCATTTCTTTCTTTCTACTTTTTAATTAGTTTAGAAGAAAACAAGCATGAGAGAGGTTTAGAGTATCATCTGTGTGAATCATTCATCTTATATTCTCATATTTTTTCCTTACTACTTCGAAACAACACGTGTATTATGACACGTAACTTCATCGTCGGTGCTTATTCATGTTTATGCGTATAAGGTTATTGCTCTTCTTATGATTTATATACATTTATAATCACAATAATATTAATAATAATAATAATAACAATAATAATAATAATAATATACTAATCGTATCGTATTGTCAGTTTATCATCCAGTGTATTTTTACTCTCCCTTTTTCTTTTATATATCGGGTGGATCATTGTGTTTCTATCGATTGTATTTAATAAATCATTTTTGCAATATAAATAACAATATTATTGCAATATAAAAAATAAAAAAAAATCAAATCATTGTAATCACATTTTGTTACTTAATTATTTCGTTATGTTAAATTTTATTAAAAAAAAAAAAAACCATTAAAACAATAATAATTAATTGTAATAATAATAATTTTATTCGAGTGAATAACAATTTTTTCTTTTTTAATATTGATTTTGGAAAAAAAACAAAAGATAGACGTGAAATTATTTTCAATATTTGTAGGTTAGTTGAAAAATTCTGAGCTTAATGTAAAAATCATCCCATTTTTCAGACTAACGATTAATGTTTGATTTTTTTAAAAAGGTTTTTTCTTTTTAATATTGTTTTGTTTGAAACAATTATCCTTGTGTTATAAATCGTGTTAACAAATGTTACATTATTTACAGAATGAAATACACGTGTGAATAAGTAAAATTGTTGAAATTCGATTATACGATTGAATTATTCCCAAAGTTAACTTTAAGTTTACACAAGTACGTAGCAATTAATCGTGTTTTGTATTGTTTCGGTGAAAATGACGTTTGTTTACAATATCGCGTATCTATTACCAAGATATAAGATGTTAAATACTGATTTCCAGCATCTCAAGTAACGAGAATTAATCTGTTTTCTTCACAAATTTTCTTTCTAATGGAATAAACAACAAATGTTACGTATTTGCAATATTTACGAAATAGATTTCTCGTAAATGGAATTTTTCTTATTTTTCTCCCCCTTTTTCTTTTCCTTCTTATTCTCTCTCTCTCTCTTTTTTTTTATCATAGGTCTCTCTTTATCTTTTATATTAAAAATTTCTTAAAGTAGAAAAAAAAATCACAAAATTATCTGCCAATGATTAACATTTAAAAGATCGTCAAATTTATGTTGAGAAAATAAAAACTTTGAGGTTAGGTTCAATACTTTTCAACCCTGTCCACGTTATTCGATCAAATTTTTGAAATAAAATCATTTTATTGTTGTTTTGATTTTGAAAAATAAATTCAAAAAATTAATTACAAAGAAGAAAACGAAAATGAAGAGAAAAAAAGAAGAAATAAAAAAGTAATGAAAAAAAAAAATAAAAAAGAAATAAAAAAGAGAAAAAGAAGAAATCATTTACAGTTCGTTGAGTTTAGTATAAAGAAATGTAAATAAAGAATCGATTGAGACGTTAATAATTGTCTCGACACATGTGATTACGATGATTATTATCATTGATTAATTTATCATCATTGACGTAACATTATGAAAATATAGTATATGCGTTGTATTTATATATTTATAATTAGTATATGTGTATATATCTGTATATGTTTTTTTTATTTTATATAAATAGTTATATATTAAAATATAAAAATAAATTTAATAAATTTATATAAATTTAATATAAAAATAAATAGAATAAATTTATATATTAAAATATATAAAATTAATTAATTTATAAATTTAATATAAAACTAAATATAATAAATTTATATATTAAAGTATATAAAATTAATAAATTTATACATTTAATATATACACAAATGTAATAAATTTATAAATTTAATATATAAAAACATATAATAAATTTATGTATTATAATATATAAAATTAATAAATTGATATAAATTTATATAAAATAAAAATATACATATATATATATATACTAATTATTATTATCATCACAAGAGACATTAGGATAATTTCTAAAATAAATATAACAAATAGAAAGAAAGATTATGCGAATGAAATTAATGTAAGCATTATTAATTACTATAGACACTTTAGATAATGAAATTATTTTTAATCGAACATCGGACACCTTAATTATCTTGATTTAATATACAAATAGATAAAATATTTTTAAACTTGTCCTTGAACCCAAATGTTTTATTTAATCATGTTCTCATATTTGAGATGGATAAGTCTACATATATATATATTAAAATTGAACAAGAAATTAACTGATTTGGTGAATTCATGTTAACACGTTTTATACATTACATACTTATATATATACACATCTGTGTGTGTGTGTGTGGTTGTGTGCGGATGAGAGAAAGAAAATAATGGAATTATGGGTGATAAGGAAACGTCATAAACACATTTTGATACGTTGTATGTTCTAGAAAACGTTTAGTTTATGAATTGCAGATGTTAAATGTTCGATCCTTGAACGCAGGTGTTGCACCTGGAATCAACTAACTGTTATTGATCTTATATAATTGTCTCATAAGCCGTTTGATAAAACTGTATAAACTCTGACACGTGGGAATTGAGAAATTTACATTCTTTTATTGTTTTTATTTTTCCTTTTCATCGTTTCAATATGTTATGGGGAATAAACGATATGTTATGGCAAATACAACGATCTGTATTTTTTTTTTTTTTTTAATTTCTTTTTTCGGATGATTTATATGCATAGTAAACATAGGTATTTATTTAAACTATTTTAAATTGATACTTTTAATATTTTTTTATTTAAAATAATTGAAACGTTTGAAAAGTTATTTTTCATTTATTTTGTGTCGGTGTTGAGTTAAGAATTTGTTAAGGATTTTATTTATTTTTTTTTTTATTTACTTTTTGGATTTATTTTGTGTATTGTATTTGTTTGTATCTTTATTTTCTTTTTCTTTTTCTTTTTTCAATTTTTATTTTATAACAATGATATATTAGAAAATTTGTTGATACTTATTGTCTGTTATCTGACGCTACCATAAGTAAAATACGAGATAACCTTACCGTTATAGGATTTTTTTTTTTTTTGTTTTTGTTCTAGACGCGATAAGAAATTGGGTTATGTTGAACTGTGCTACACACTTTTTTGAAATGAAGAAATTTATTTTATTTAAATTAGATATCAATATATATATATCATTTTTTATATCAATATATATGTATTATTAATAATTATATTTATAATATAATATATATTAGGGTGGGTCAAAAAAATGACTTTTTTTTTTTTTTTCAAGTGCCACGGAAAAATGGGTTGCTAGACACCTTAAAAAAATTCTCACCAAATATGAGCTCTTAATTTTAATAGGAAGATCCTCCGCATCGCAATTTTTTATTTTTTTTTCAGTCCAATAGATTACAATTCATACCTCATTATTTATTGATTGTACAGAAAAATGTTTTAGACGAATTTTGTAGGAAATTTAATGCTCTACAAAAAAGGTATCTTATATTTTTTCTGTAAACCTCACCATTTGAATGATATTGAAGATTTAAATTCGATGATTTTTAGACAAATTTCACTTTTGTTTATGAATTTTATAACTCGTCAATAAATGACTATTAAAAAGTGTACAATACAAATTTTTGTAGGAAATTAAGTGCTCTATAAAAATTGTGTCTTACGTTTTGGCGATTAAATTAAGCGTTCAAAAGATATTCAGAAACAAAAATCAGTACACATGAAAGTTTGATGATACATATATTGATATATGTATTGTGAATAATACATTAATTTAATTAATAATATTAATATATTAAAATATCACATATATATAAAATATTATTATATAATATAAATCTATTAATATTATAAGTATTATAAAAATATTAATAAAACGTATTAATATATTAATATAATTATTAATAATTATACTGTAATTATTAACATTAGTAACTTATTCTATATAATATTTTTAATATTATTTAATATAATTTAATATAGTATTATATATATAATATTATTAACTTTTTATATAATTAATATATATATATATATATATATATATATATATATATTTATTTATTTATTTATTATTATTATTCACATGAAATAAATAATAAAATGAAAAAAAAATTAACTGTATATTAAAATTAAATATTTTCAATTAATTGTCAGATTTGTCATAGACAATGGTTTTTAATTTACGATTGAAAATCTAATTAACATATTTAAAAATTTCATAGAAAAAAAAAATAGAATAAAATATATAGTCACGAGTTGTATATATACATAAAACGTATAATAATTAAAATAATAACCTTTATCATAAATTACCTCGTCGTACGTTTAGAAACTCTAAGGAAGATTTTCTAAACCGCAATAATTTTGAATTGAACATCCGATTGAAAATTTATGCGAATTTATAATAAAACGTTAAATTACAATGTCATTAAAATTTGACCGCACACAATTGTCATCAAGTTTGTTTCTTTTTATTTTTTATTTCATACTCTGTTTTGTTTTTCTTTCTACAATTATCACAAAAAATTAATTATTATCCAATTAAATGATAAGAATGAAATAATTGCATTAAAGAGGAAAAAAAAAGTAAAAAAATAAAAAAATAAAAGCAACGCCAGTAAAAGTTTCAATTACAAAATAGGACTTTCCATAATCGGAAGATGATGATCGTCATTGTCATCGTCATTGTCAATCGTCATTATCAAAGATGGGGTTCTTTTAATTTGTAGGGAAAACACGTGTGGAATTCTTGATGACGTCAAAAGCTTTAACGAACGAACGAACGAACTAACGAACTAACGAACGAACGAACGAACCTGAGGATTCGTTCCATGTGACATGATGGCACAGCTGTACGCGTTGAATAAAACAAAACGTAGTTTTAAATAAGTCGTGCATCTGCAATATTATATACCACATACACACAAATATAGAAAACGATAGAAACGCATCGTAATACATTACGAGAATTATTTTCATTCGTAAAACGTGTCACACATAGAAATAACATATTAAATATCCATAAATAAATTCTTTTCTTTTTTTTTTTTTGCTTTTTTTTTTATAATCTCAGAACTCATCTTATTTGGATTTTTTTTTTTTGTATTTTGTCAAAAGAAATAATTCTTTTCTGTTTTTTTGTTTGTTTTTGGAATTTCTGAAAATTCATCTCATTTGAAGTTTTTTTTCTTTTTTTTTTTTGGTGAAAAGAAATAATTAATATAATACAGTAATTCTTAATTAATTAATAACAATTAATTATTTTTATTGATTAATTTATTAATATAATGAATTCTTTTTCTTTTCTTTTGGAATCCCGGAAAACTCATCTCATTTGGATTTGTTTTTTTTTTTCTAATAAAAAATAATTTCATTTCTTTTTCACCGTGATTTTAAATATTTCTAGTATAATGAGAAAAATATTATAATATTTATTTTTATTATTTTTATTATTAATTGATTTTCATTTTTAAGCAGAAATTTTTGAAATTTTTTATTACAATATATTAACATTAATTATTTAATTGTTTTTATTCTTTTATTAGCTAAGTTTCGTTACATGTCACCCTTCTTCTTTCCCCACCCCCTAGCTTTTACTACTATCACTAATATTAATTTTATCTACTTATTATTATTATTATTTTAAATACGTAATAAAAATTACAAATCTCATTAAAAAAATTCGTTTAAATTTGTGTTTTTTTCTTGCTGTTCTTTTTTCCATTTATAAAGAAAAATATCGAATACGCATAAAATGAAATTTTGTTATACTCCTATAAATTAATACCTCGGACAATAATAGAAAGATAGAAAGTTACAAAAGAGAAACGTTTTAAAGTTCACGTCGAATGATATTCACGATTTCATTTATTCTCCCTTTTTTATATTAGTAAACTCTAATTGTTTTGAAAAGGGCAATCCCACGTCTTAATCCTGCGATATAAAAAATAAAAAACGAAATAATATATAAATTCATGATTGCGAATTTACCCATTAGTCGGATAATGTAAAAAGGAATTTTCTTTTCCTCAATTAAATAAAAAAGAAAAAATCGATAGAAATTAAAAAAAACAATGACGAATGATCAAAGGAAAATAAACCGAGTATGAATTTATAATAAACATATTTTTATATTATTACTTTTACGTGTAATGCATGCACGTGTTTGTTTTTTACAAAACATACATAATCATATATATATATATATATATATATATATATATATATATATATATATAAGCTAGAATAAATTTCTGACATGAATAAATGTCGGACAATGTTCGTACGAGTGTTGCTTCATTGTTTTAAAATAAAATTTAATTTAATGGCAGGGATGTGAGAGAGATATTGGGTAAAGAACGTCGTTTCTGTCTTACAATTTGATACACAAAACTTTTCGACCCATACAAAATGTCTGATAAAAATATAATTAAAAATAAAAATAAAGAAAGTAGAATTATTATTGAAAAGAATTATCAAATCACGTAAAGGAAAAAGAAATATATATATATATATATATATACACATGTAATGCTGATTAAATTAACTCCTACGAATAATTAGATAGATATAAAATTATCAATATTGTTTGTATGCTTAAAAAAGAAACAAAAAAGAAGAAAATGAAGCCTATAGAATCATAAACGATAAGAAAATCATAATAAAAATGTGAGAAATATATATATATATATATATATATATATAATATATTTTATAGTTTATATTATAGTTTAATTGTATAATTTATATATATTTTATTAATAATTTATTATAATATATCTTAATATATATTAATATAATTACATAAAATATTATATAATATAATATAGAAAATATACATATAATATATTTTAATATATAAATGGGGGCATTCCACGTCAAATCGGCCACTTTTGACCCCGAACCCCTTTCGATGTGGCTAAAAGTTTTTTATCCTATTCTACCCTATAAAAAACAATTTTTAGAATTTTTTCAAATTTTTATTTTTTAACCAAACCCAAAAAAAATTATTAATTTTTGAGAAAAAAAAATGCCTCTTAAAGCAAAAAGCATTATTGCTCTTTAAGCTCTTAAGCTTAGATTGCTCTTAAAGCAAATTCGTAAAAAATTTGAAAAAATTCTGAAAATTGTTTTTCATAAGGTAGAATAGGATAAAAATCTTTCAGCCAAATCGAAAGGGGTCGGGGTCAAAAGTGGCCGATTTGACGTGGAATGCCCCAAATATATATATATATATATATATATATATATATATATATATATATATATATATATATATATATAAATGGGTAAAGAGATAAAGAATATAACATGAAACATTGATAATCACACACGTGTGCGTAGTCACATGATAAAATAAAAAAAAAAAAATAAAAAATATATATGTATATATATATGAAAACGGATCCAATCGTCGTCGTTATGCTCTGATTATTTTCTCTCTCTCTCTCTCTCTCTCTCTCTCTCTCTCTCTTTCTCTTTCTCTCTTTTCTTCCTATACTGACATGAGTTAGACCTTTAAATAGAAGATTAATCGAAAATATCGAATTAATTATAGCTTCCTCTCTCTCTCTCTCTCTCTCTCTCTCTCTCTTTCTTTTTCTCATTATCTTTTTCTGAATTTTTGTGTCATTACTATTTTTCTTTCCTATATTTGGATTAATTGAAAATGCGAACATCTTTGCGTGTATTTGTGTGTGAATGTGAGTGTACACTAAAATTATTTTTAATTTTTTAATTAATTTTTTATTTTTTATTTTACTTACGTTCATTTAGAATTAAATAATTAAGAAATTAATAGTTCCAACAAATTGATAGTGTATCTTTTTTAAAAAAATTGTATTTCTATTATTATTATTATTATTATTATTATTATTATTATTATTATTATTATTATTGTAAATCTTATTTTTCTTTTTTTTTTTTTTATTATCATATTTTTCAAACTATATTTCTTTTCCACGTTCTTTGTTCTATTTTTATTTCTCTCTTTCTCTCTCTCTCTCTTTCTTTTTTACATTACTTCTCAACCATCCCCACCCCCTATTTGTATCTTTTTATCGTTTTATCTCTCTCCCTTTCCTTTTTCCTTTTTCTTTTTTTTTTATCTTTCTATTCTCATTGATCATCTTTTACGTTTACCCCTTTCTTCGCTGAATATTTTTTCTCTTTCTATTGTATTTATTTATTTATTTTTTTTTATTATTATTATTATTATTATTATTCAACCTTTATCAAACTCTCCACCCCCTTATTTCCATTCTATTCCCCCTCCCCCTCTTATTCATCTTTCTCTAATTTCATTTGTTTGTTTTTTCTTTCTTTCTTCTTTTTTATCTTTCAACGCCAATCTATCTAATTTTCATTCTCTTTCTCTTTTTATTTCTATTTATCTTTCGATCTCTCTTTCTATCTCAATTTACGTCTATCGACATTCTAACCACGCATATATACAACACATACACTCATGCAGACGCATATATACACGAGACATTCCATGTGGTCATTCTGTTGTCCGTCAAGATGGCGTACGATGAAAGAGATAGTTAGATGAAACGAGACTAGTATATAAGAGGGCGTGCCACCATTATTACAAACTTTATAGCCAACTACAGATTGCATTTCACTTTACGAGATACAATTTACAACATTATTTTTTTTTTTTTTTTCTAAAAGGTCACTGAACAAATATTGTACGATTTTTCTTTTCACTTCCCACTAATCTCCTCCCCTACTCCATCTTTGTTTCTAATGTTCATTAGCTTTCATTTATATTTATTTTTTTATTATTGTTTTTTTTTTCTTTTTTAATCTTTTACACATGTCAAATATTATCTACGAGTTCGAGTTATCGATTCATGTCAAACGTTACAATTAGGTCAGAGATTAGATTGTTGTCCATTACATTAGTCTATTTTTCGTATTTTATGGTTTAAGTTGTTTTTTTTTTTTTTTTTGACTCAAAATGAAGTGAAATCACTTTCTTATTTTTTTTTTAATAAAATAAAATTTATTTATTTACAAAAAAAAAATAAATAAAGTCCAATTACAAATAATAAAATTGTTTTTTAAATATAATTTTTATAAAATTTATTACAAAAAAAAAATAAATAAATTCCAAGTACAAATAAAAAAATAGTTTTTTTTACATAATTTTTATATAATAATTGATTTTTTCAAAAAAAAAAAAAATCAATTCTAAATACAAATAAAAACAAAGGTTTTTATTTTTAATATAATTTTTATATAATTTATTTAAAAAAAAATAAATAAATAAATTCCAAATACAAATAAAAAAATAGTTATTCTATATCATTTTTATATAATAATTTATTTTCAAAAAAAAAAAAAATAATAATTTCCAAGTACAAATAAAAAAAAAAAAAAGAATGGAGGAATATATTAGAAAGAAAAATATTGAAGTTTTTACATATGAAATGTATTCTTGGAAAATATAATATATTATATTGAAAAAGGATTTTCCTTTCTATTTTTTATTTTCTTTTTTTCTTTTTCTCTTTTTCTTTTCTGTTTTTTTTTTTCCTTTTAACTCGTTCGTAATATTATTTACTGCTTTTTTTCGTTGCTTCGTCGTTACGAATAACTACGATGTTACGAATGAACGAACGAACAAACGAAGGAATGAACCAATGAACGTCATGGTATAGCATGGTATGGCATGTCTCGTACGTAACTTGTTGCAGACGCACTTTTGTAGCTCGAATGTGTCTGAAAGTGTGCCAAAGACGTTGTGTCGAGTAAACCGGTAAACGATCGGAGGAATATATTTATATAAATTCCCCTACCGAACTGGTACAAAATGATGATCGAGTGGTGCCAACTTGTGTGTATACTTAATATAACAAAAAAAAAAGAAAAAATAAGAAAAAAAAGAAAAGAAAAGAAAATATCTAGGCTGGTTGAATTAAAAAATATTTTGACCCTATGACGATGAAAAAGTTCCATATTTTATTTTTTTAAATGATAATTCAATTATTTTTTTGTTAGGAACATTAAACTAAAAAAAAGGAAAATAACAATTAATTTTATATAACTCTAATTTGCTAATATTTATATATATATATATATATATATATATATATATTTATTAATATTATATAATATTAATATATAAAATTTAGATAATAATATTATATAAATTTAAATTTTTAATATAAAACTTAAAATATATAAAATTAATATAATATTATTATAAAAAAATATAAAATTATATAATATTAAAATTAAAAATTATATGTAATATAATATAATAATATAATTTATATATATATATATATATATATATATTATAAATATTTTATTATATAAATAAATAAATATATTTATATTTTTACATAATAATATAAAATAAATAATATAAAAAATATGTATTTTATGTTAAATGTAGTATTTTATATCTACTTAACGATTAACTAAGATAAAATCAAAATAAAACAAATAATATAAATAATACAAAAGAAAATTTTTATGCATTAATATAAAATATAAATAAAAAACATATATACTTATATAAAGTAATATATATATATATTACTTTATATCTGCTTTACATTTAACTAAATAAGATAAAATGGAGAAATAAAACAAATAAATATATTAAACTTTATTTTCTTCACTTACCTCTGCTTATATTTGAAAAAACAAAAAACAATACGATATAAATTTATTTACACCTAACGTGTCATTGAGACAAAATTTATGCTCACGTGTGTTAGAATTTGTTTTTCCCTTTGTCCCTCTTTCCCCATCTTTATTTAAGTTTACCAAAAATTTTAACCCATAGATATACGAGTAGAGATAGGAAATTGAAAATTCAAGTAGATCTTTCGAACAATTCCACGAAATAAAAAGAAAGAATGAAAAAAAAAAATAGAAAAACACAAAAACAAAATGATGGAAGAAAAACGTAATTATCTAAGTGTCATATATTTTTATTGTTTATTTTTTGTTATCGTAAATCTAGTGAATCTTTTCCGTTTACCCTATATATGTTACGAAATACAATACGTCACATTGTAGAGTATATTTCATAGTGTTTGTTAACTTCTATGATTATATAGAAAGAAAGAAAGAAAGAAAGAAAGAAAGAAGGAGATTGGAAGACGTGGATAAAGATAGATAAATTGAGAGAGAAAAGGAGAGAAAAAGAGAGAAAAAGAGAGAAAAGAGAGAAAGAGAGAGAGAGAGAGAGAAGTAACTTCAAGACTTTCTAATGGTTCTACCATGTAGCAAAACGAGTCCATCGTGTTTCTTACTTTTCGAGACGCTTGTTGCTGGTGCTAGTGCTGGTGCTGGTGCTGGGTGCTGGTGCTGGGTGCTGGTGCTGGTGCTTGCTTATGCTTGTTAGTTGTTGAAAATGTATAAACTTACAGCCGCGCCTTTTCTTACCTGAGAAATAATATCACAATTTTCGATTTCACGCATAGGAAATTTTCATTCCCAATTATCATCTATCTATCTGTCTTATCTTATAATAATAATTATTATTTTTTTTTTTTCTTTGTTTATTCTCAGATTATTACTATTATTTTTATTATTATATTATTTAAAAAAAATTTATATATTTACATGTGTGTTTTAATTCATGCATTATTATTATTACTATTATTATTGGATAATAATGTTTCATTTGTTATCATTGTTATTATTTTTTTTGTTGTTTTATTTTTATTACTATTGAAAATATTTCTTAAATTTTGCTTAATTAATCAATTTAAAGATATTTTAGAATTATAAATATTATTTTTTTAGGTTATTATTATTATTATTATTATTATTGTTATTATTACACGATTTAAAAAAATATATATGTTTTTATTCACCCATTATTATTATTATTAGATAATAATGTTTTTATTTGTTATTATTGTTATTAATATTATTAGTTTTTATTTTTTTTTATTATTATTGAAAATATTTCTTAAATTTTGCTTAATTATACATTTTAAAAATATTTAATAATTATTACTATTATTATTATTATTATTATTATTATTATTATTATTATTATACGATTTAAAAAAATATATATGTGTTTTTATTCATACATTATTATTATTATTATTAGATAATAATATTTTTATTTGTTATCATTGTTATTAATATTATTATTTTTTTTTACTATTATTCAAAATATATTTTTAATTTTGCTTAATTATACATTTGAAAAATATTTAATAATAATAATAATTATTATTATTATTATTAGATTATTTTTATTATTATTATTATTATTATTATTTTGATGAATATTGAAAATATTTAACCACTTTCTCTACGATTTAACTTCACGGTTGCCGTGCTGTGCGCTACAATATTGCACTTTTTGAAACAATGTCACTTAGTTTACTATTATTTTCTATTTTACAATATTGATTGATATGATGACAATAATATAAATCTATTTACCACGTGTTCATCACACCTATCGACGTAATCTCAGTTTTGAAACAAAAGCATTTCGACGTGCGTGGCACGTCTTCGTAGGACAAGTGGTTAAACTTTGCTTAATTAATTATTTCTACAAATATTTCTTATATTGCATAAATGTTTTGTTCTTCTTTTTATTATTGTAATTTAATTCTTTTTAAATATTTATTTTCTATGCAAAATATTATTGTGAATTTATATATGATGCATAACTAAAATTTAATATTTATTTTCTTCCATAACAAATCACACAGAAATTGTTCATATTCGTTACGCGTGTTAGAAAATTAAAATACAAATTATAATCGTTTGAAAATAAACTTTTTACTTTTATTACATTTTTCAAGATTCGACAAATAAATTGTGTAAGCCAAAAAAAAATGTCTTAATTAAATAATCGAACGTTCGTAACAAGTAACACGTTACTAACGTTCAATAACAAATTCTATTTGACATGAGTGAAATGCAAAAGTGAATAAGTGAAACAAGAAAATAAAAAAAATAAGTCTAACGTGGTATAATTATCAAAATAATTATTAAGTTCTATTTTTCTTTTCCTTCAAAACACAACCGTCAACCAATGATCGTGTATTTCTTTTGTATCGTAAAATAGCCAACTCTAAACCATCATCTATAAATGTGTAATGCGTTCGTTAAACCTGGCCACAAGTCAGTTCTATTTCATTGTTCAAGAGGATTCTTGGCAAACAAAAAGTTGGCAAATAGCCTGACCGAGTGTCTTTATTCGTCTACGTTGTTGTTTAAAAAAAAAAAAAAAAAAAATTTTCAAATGAATAACAAGCTAGCTTGTTTTGACTATCATTTCAGTCAAAACACATTTAAATGTCGTGCGAATATTTTCTATGGGGGGTAAAAGAGAGAAAAATGAAAAACACAATTAAAAAAAAAAACTCAAAGAAAAATTAATGACAAAAGTAGTAAAGTAGGGTGAGGGGGAGGTGGGGGTAGAAAAGTCGTCTCTATAATATATTATTAACTCCTACTATTTAAATTATTTTACTGTTTGCTTTTATTTTTTACTTTAAAGTATGCTCGAACGTTTAGAAAGTGACACAACGAGTTAGTTGCAAGAGAAAACAATTAAAATGAAATATTGTTCACTTTTATTTCTTTTTCTTCTTTCATTTCTTCTCTTTTTGTGTTTTGTTTTTAATTAAATTTGTATTATTAGAACGTTTATTTAATTAAAAAATTTTGCAAATTTAAATATATATTACAATTGAAATAATTTTATTTAACATAATTTTGATAATTTTTTTTTTTTTTTTTAAATTTTGTCTTTTTTATGTAATTATATTTCAAATATATAATTTATGCATTTATTATATAAATATTTTTATTTATTATTATTATTATTATTATTTTATTTTTTATTATATAAATAATATATTAATATTAATATATTATTATATAATAAAATTATTATATTATATAAAATTATATAAAAAATAAATTAACATTATATTTAATTATACAAATATTATATTATTATAAAATTAAATAAAAAAAGAATTAATATTATATTTAATTATACTAATATTATATTATTATAAAAATAAATTATTATATATAAAAATTATTATATAAAATTATATAAAAAATAAATTATTATATACAAAATTACTACATAATGTTACATAAAAAATTAATACATATATATATATATATATATATTTTTTTTTGTTTAAGGGAAGATATTTAAAAAGTTACTTTTTCTTTTATAATGAATTTAAATAATATTTTCTTTTGAAAATAATTATAATAAGACGACAGTAATAATAAACTTACGTATCGGTGGTTGTTGTTGATGGAGACGATTTGAATACCATCATAAAAGAAAATAGAGACAATGTATCCTATTTATCGAAGTTTAAAAGTTTAAAGATAGAATAGAACAATGGTCGATTTGTGAGTTTTGTTTATGATTGCAAAGAAAAAAAAAAATGGGAAAGAAGAAAAATAACTTATATCGTAATAGAAGGATGTAACGGCGAATTTTCATGACGAGAGACTAACTATGGTCGAATGATTGTCGTGAAATTTCTCGCTTAGAATTGCTATAATGATGGTACTAAGTTCGAAGTGACTAATTAAAGTACAATTATGTCTTTTCTACGTTCTCAAAACTCTCGCAATCTTCATTTTATACTACACGTATACACACACACACATATACTCTTTATGTAAACACTTTAAACGTTTCTTTTACCTATTACAAACTTACTTTTTTTTCTATTAAGTATATTTTAATTATATAAATTATTAATTTTTAAATATATATTTATTATAATTATAATAAAAATATTTATTGAATTAAAAAGGAAAATATGTATAAAAAAGACAGTTTATATTAAAAATTGTTATTATTATAAATATAATGTAATAATTTATTAATGAAATAAATTGAAATAATAATAATAAAAATAATATATTTATCAAGTATATAAATAAATTAATTAAAAATATATATATAGATAACGAATAAATCATTTATCTTTTATACTATTATCGATAAATTTAAAACAAAAAATTGGAATTTCTAGCACTTAAGTACGCTATCTGGTGGCTAAATTCAAAATTTCAATAGATAGGTCGAATTGCTACGTCACGTGAGATCTCTAGCACTTGAATACGCTATCTGGTGGCTAAATTCAAAATTAGAGTAGATAGATCGAATTGCTACGTCACGTGAGATCTCTAGCACTTGAATACGCTATCTGGTGGCTAAATTCAAAATTAGAGTAGATAGATCGAATTGCTACGTCACGTGAGATCTCTAGCACTTGAATACGCTATCTGGTGGCTAAATTCAAAATTAGAGTAGATAGGTCGAATTGCTACGTCACGTGAGATCTCTAGCACTTGAATACGCTATCTGGTGGCTAAATTCAAAATTAGAGTAGATAGGTCGAATTGCTACGTCACGTGAGATCTCTAGCACTTGAATACGCTATCTGGTGGCTAAATTCAAAATTATAGTAGATCGGTCGAATTGCTACGTCACGTGAGATTTCTAGCACTTTAATACGCTATCTGGTGGTTAAATTCAAAATTAGAGTAGATAGATCGAATTGCTACGCCACGTTGGTTCTCTAGTAGGGACCCTATAGGAGGGACGCGCCATGTACATTGCTGGGGGACAGGAACACGTGTAGTCACGTGATTGCGCGCGAATGATTCAAACGATAAATTGTAGGTTAGGTTTGTACATTTATACTTGTAATTATTAAATGAGTAAATTAAACCTACACTTATAGAAAACTACTAAAAAAAAAAAAAACAATTGAATATAAATATCACAATAAAAACTATAAGTATTCTAAACTTAAGCTAACCACAGCCGTTAATACATACTAAAGATAAACATGGCTGCGCGATGCAACGGAAGCTGTCCCCCCACATTTTCAGCCTAGCAATGTACATGGCGCATCCCTCCTATAGAGTTCCTAATCTCTAGCACTTGAATACGCTATCTGGTGGTTAAATTCAAGACTAGAGTAGATAGGTCGAATTGTTACGCCAGTCAAAATAGGTAAAAATCTTGGAATTTGAGATACCCAGCTATAAACTCGTATAAACTTGTATTTTAACATTCTAAAAGTGGTCTCAAAACCTACATAAGGTAGGATGTACGCGACTATTAAAATCTAAGGCCAAAGGTCACAAAAATCGATTTATCAAACATCTAAAAATTGTACTAAATTAAATTCAATAAATAATAATACAACGCACAACAATCAAATAAATATAAATTTAATATAAACATAAAAAAAAATATATAAATTATAAAAATAATATTAACTTTTTTTCTAATGTAAATCATTCATTATACGTGTAACCGGTATACAAACATGTATTACTTATCTCTCAAATGTCTTATTACATAATTACATTTCCAATAAAATAAAATAAGAATATTAATAATAAAAGTAATAATAATAATAATAAAATAAAAATTATTAAATATTTCTACAATCTTTAACAGTTTTATTTCTGAAAGTAAAATCGAGATAAAATGCGTTAATAAATAAGTTTGATATTACTAGTTTCTTATCAAACATATCATTGAAATTGCAATTGATACGTCGTGTCCAATCATATCGATTTATCTTACGAATGATAATTAAGCTGCATTATTATACATCTTGGGATGTTTGATCAATGTAGGACGTGTTGAGTTATTTTTAGAATTTTATCGTCATTTTCATCGATGACTTTTATCAGAGAAAGCGTTTTATACGCATAATATACATAGAAATATATACATAGATATACAGGATATTTCAAAATATGTTAACGTAACTTTAATGGGTTAAAGTGGTAGTTTCAATATTCTAAAAAAAAAAAAAAAATAATAATAAAAAATCAAGTATATTTATACAATCATAAAGTTTATATGTTCACGAATCCTAGCAATTTTTATAACATGTTGTTGCATAATTATTACGTCCAATCATAAATCTTCTCTCTACGCATGTGTATATATATGTTTTTTTTAATATATAAAATATATTATTTTAATTATATATATATATATATAATATTATATAATATTAATTATAATACGATATAATATAATTATAATAATAATATTATAATTAAATAATATATATATATATATATATATATATATATAATTATTTATTGATTATTTATAATTTAATTAAATTTAAATATATATTATATAATATTATATAATATTAGTTATAATATAATTATAATAACAATATTGTAATTAAATAATATATTTTATATATTTATAAATAAAAATATTGATAATTTAATTATAATATTATTATAATGTATATTAATTATATTTTATTATAATATTATTAAATATATATAATATATTATTATTTATATAGAATTTTATATTATATTTTATATATATTTATATTATATAATTATATATATTATATATTATATAATTATATATATATATATATATATATATATATATATATATATATATAAAATTCTATATAAAACATATATGTAAAGATAAATATTTATATGTATTTAGTTTTAAAAGATAAATTTGATATCTTACAAAATATATAATAATTATATGTGTTTAAAACAATATTTCAACATACTGATACTGAAATAACATCCAAATTACATACAAAATTGACAACAACGTCCTTATTTGTACAGAACGTATTTTAAAACGTCCTGTACAAATAAAAACACTTCTTAGTAATACTACGAATTATCGCGATAGATTATCAGAAATTTATTGACATTTGTGCTTTTATAAATTACTTTTTGAATAAATAACAAACGATATCATTAATACTTCAAATACGTGCAAAATTTTTTTCTAAGAATTCATTCTATTTTTTTTTTTTTTTTGACACATGAATTTTGAATTTTGTTTTCTTTTTTTTTTTTTTAATTTTCTTCTTTCTTTCGAATGAAAGACCTTTTTTTTTTTAACTTGCACAAAGAGAATTGCATTATCCAAACGTTAAGTTGTTAATGAAAATTTGTCATAGTTATCGTATCATACACTGTGGTTCGAGTTTTAATCATTCTAACGGTAATACGCTTAATAACACAACTCGTGTGTTGCTTGTCAGCAACGATGTTTCCTAAAGTTTCTTCTCGTTTGGTTAGTTACATTATCTTGCTTGCTACACCATGTGCAATGACGTTAATTTACGCGAATTACAAAATGGTGTTATTTCAACCACAAAGAAAAGAGGATACAATAATAATATTATTATTATTATTATTCTTGTAGATCATGTTAAGAAATTTTTAATTTGCTTTTGCAATTTTTTTTTTTTTTTTTTTTACCCATTCCTCACCCACCACTTTAGTTAAATATTTTCTTGTAAATATTTTCATTCCTTGTTTTTTGTTTTTTTTTTTATTAAATAATTAAATAAATTATTACGATATAATTTTATCTTTAATTTTTCTTACATCGATTTTACGTTTGTTAAAAATAAATCAAAATTAAAATTGATTCGAAATAAATCAAAATTAAAATTGATTCGAAATAAATCAAAATTAAAATTGTTTCAAAATAAATCAAGATTAAAATTGATCCGAAATAAAACAAAATTAAAATTGTTTCAAAATAAATCAAAATTAAAATTAAAGTCGTTCAATAAATAATTTTATTTAAAAAAAAACAATCAGAAAAATTGGGAAAACATAACATGTATATATATAGTATATGATAATTATGTAAAAAAAAAAAAAAAAAAAATAGAGAATATATGTTTAAACAAAATAGAATGCGAACGATGAACGATCAAAGTAGAATAAATAAATAAATAAATCGAAAGGAAGATAAATGAAGTATCCAATTGCCATGTCACACTTTTAACAATCGCGAACGAAGGCCAAGCATTCTCAAAGACACAAGGGTGACGTGTGTTAATTAATGGGGAGAGACATTCTGTAATTTTATGGACACATGTGTTTGTATATACATATACATATATACACGTGTGTATATATACAGTATAAAGTAAAGATATTTGCACGAACTATAATTCCTTTTGTATTTTTCTTTAAGACAATATTTTTCATTTATCGAATAAATTGAAAATTAAAAAATAAATATACTGTAATGTATTATCATAATATTTATAATAATAAAAATAATAATAAATAGTTAATAATTAATTAAGTTTGTTATTATAGATTGAAAATTATTATTATACATATTTTGTTTTTATATTGATATATTTATTTTATTTGTATTATTTAAATTATAAATACTATTTATATGTTTAGTTACTAATTTAAAGTTTATATTCACATAATACACACACCCACACATGCAGAGGTAATTTGTATAATTGATAAAAAACTATATATATTATTTGTTATATATATATAGTTTTTATCACATTAGTTATTTATATATATATAAATTTTTATAATAATAATATTTATAATATAAATATAAATTAATATTGTAATATTATTATTATAATGTTAAATTCTATTTAATTGTAATATATTTATTATTATTATTATAAATTTTTATAATAATAAAAATTTATATTAATTATTTATTTATATATATATATATATATATATATATATATATATATATATATAATATTTCATTTGTATTTATTAATTTTTAAATACTAATTATACAATGTTCGTAATTTACAGTATTCCATAAATAATTAACAATATTTAAAAAAAAAAAGTAAAAAATAATAATAAACCTACTCAAAATTTTGATAGGAAAAGTTTGAATATGCCAATAATACTTTAGCTTTTAGCAACTAGTTTATATACACATAATACACACACCCACACATATAGGTGTATGTAATTTGTACAATTGATTGTAATATATATATATATATATATATATATATATATATATATATATATATATATAATAAATATTTTATTTATATTATTTGAATTATAAATACTCATTATAATGTTTTCATAATTTACAGTGTTACATAGTAAATGAACAATATTTAAAAATTAATAATAAACGTACTCAAAATTTTGATGGGTAAAGTTTGAATGAGCCAATAACACTTTAAACTTTTAGTCCCTAGTTTATATACATGTATACACACATCTACACACCTAAACATGTAGGTGTAATTTGTATTTGATTATTACTGCGTAGGTAGTTTGATTTATAAAAGGACACATACCGGAAATGAAGAACCTAATAAGTCAGTCGATCAATTGGCAATCACTTTAAGGAATTGTTTATCGTCCCAATCAATACATATCGATGATATAGTATTGCTTGGTTACAATCGATTGTACAATACGCGATGTAAAAAGGAATTAATAGTCCGATCACAATTTCGTGTCACATTGCATACGCCAACGGAATGATACTTTTTTTATTTTCTTTTATTTTATTTTTTTTTATGTTTGTCTATCTTTTTTTTTCTTTTCTAACGCGCATCTAACACAAAAAAAATGAAAAAAAAAAACAAATCATTTTCGTTCTATCATTCAAATATCTTTCAAATTCTTGGTTATAATTATAATGTATTAATTAATAATAAATTTTTTTTTTTTTTTAATTAGAAATTTGTTCAATTTAAACAATTGAATAATAGCAGGAAATTTCTCGTGATACAATTTTTCACAGATGTAAATAGTTTTAATTAAAATAGTTCGCAATGAAAATAGTTCTTTTTTTCTTTTATTTTTCTTTTTTTTCTTGTTTTTTTTTTTCATTAGAAATTTGTTCAATTTTAAATGACAAATAAAACGTAATATCTCGTGACACAATTTGTCAAATTTTAATTAAAATAATTCGCAATGTAAAATAATAACTTTTGAGTGATTAAAAATAAATCGAAATAATTCGATTTAAAATACAAAACCTGAAATAAATTGTCACATATTTCTTTCTCTCTCTCTCTCTCTTTCTTTCTTTTTCTCTCTCTTTTTTTTTATTTCTCTTCCTCTTTCGTGGTAATTAAAAAGTAATTTTAGCAGTTCGTTTAAATATAGGAAAGGAGAAAAAAAGGACAGGGTTAGGGGGCAAGGTGGGAGGGAGGAATGAAGATATTGTAGGTAATATTTCTTTTTTTTTTCCTCTTTTTTTCTTTTTTTTTTTACGATCTTTCGCTTTCGCCAGAAACCCGTTCGTCCTTCGTTGGTCGAACAAAAGAACAGAAAAGCGATCGTCTTCGTTCAAGGCCGTTTCCTTCCTACCTACGATCGATCGACGCCTCGATCACTATAGAAGGTCACTGTCCCCGTTTAAGGTCACCTTTTCGAAAAGGAAATGTTATTTGCGATTCTAGATAGAAAAAGATAGAAAGAAAAAGAAACAGAAAGAGAAAGAGGGAGAGAGAGAGAGAGAGAGGACAAGAAAAATAAAAAGACAAAATAAATAGGATTGTCTTACAATTTACGAATGGGATTACAGTTTCATAATTTACAATCTTATTTTTTAGAATTTGGTAAATTTAATATAAAATAAATTTATCAACGTAATAAAAAATAAAGAAAGAAAGAAAGAAAAAAGGTAATAGAAATTTGCATAAAATTAATATGAAAATAAAAGTGAAACAAAACAACAACAAAAAATGGAATCCAAGAACAAAATATTAGTTCTGAAAAAGTAATGTTAAAAATGTTTTGGAAAAAAAAAAGTAGTTTTGAAAGAATAATGTTAAAAGTATATTGAAAAATACAAAAAATGTTTTGAAAAAAAAATAAAAAGAAAAAGTTTCCAAAAAACAATGTCGTTAAAAATATAATAGCAACGTTTGCTGTAACAATTATGCGATCCAGAGTTTTGTTTTATTTTATTTTTTTTTTTATTCCCATTAAATACTCGTAAAATTTACATACTTTCCTGTTTCGTTCAGTGTGTGATTTTTTGTTTTATTTTTTTTTTTTGTTTTATTTTTTATTTTATAAACGAATCTACAAAAATTTCTTACGACTGTTTCGAGTCGGGGATTTTATTTTTTTTATTTTACACTGTTCCTTGTATTTTAATCATTCTATCAATTATTTTCATTAAAATGTTACAGCATTCTTTATCTTATTTTTAATCGATCAATGATTCAATAATTCAAAATGTATTAACCCTTTTTGAGTGCTGAATATACCTTTTACCTTAAATATTTTGTAGAAACGGAAAATTGTTGAATATTAATAAGATTTTAATTAATAAATTATATTTAATAATTAAATTCTATAATAATAAAATTTATAAATAATTCTAATAATAAATGATATTTAATAATTAAAAATTTGCTTTATAGATATAATTTAATTAATTAATATTTTTTTCAATAATATTTATTTAATATTATTTTAATATATTTTTTGATATTAATTCTTTAATCTTTAATATATTATAAAAATTTTTAATAATAATTTTATATTAATATTATAGCGGTCACCCATCCAAGTACTAAAACGTGTCCAGCGCTGCTTGACTTTAGTGATCGAATTGAGTATTAGTTTTTTCAGCACAGTATGGCTGTTAACGATAATAATTTTATAATATTTATATATATATATATATATATGAATAATAAATTAGTAAATTAATATTTTTAAATAAATAATATAATTAAATATAATTTAATAAGGTACTTACGTATTAACGCCATCGCAGCAAAAATTCCGCTAATGCGCCAATAAAGATCAACCTTGTTGTTTGCACACAGCAACCGTCAGGGTTCCGTCAGGGTTCCATCAGGGTTCCGTCAGGGTTTCGTCAGGGTTTCGTCAGGGTTGCATCATTTTTTAATGCTACAAAAATGCGACAGCATCAGGTGAAAGAAAATAGAAATTGTTTTGAATCAATGTTAAATTCTACATCGGCCCATTTTCCACCGAAATTCGATTGACTACTTTTTAGAAATAAAATCTTTTGAATTTTCAAAGTGTTTTGATTTAAAAAAAAAGTTTTTTATTCTATGATTTGTCGCAACAATTTAAGGTGTAAATTGGCTCATTAGCGTAATTTTGCTGCGATGGCATTAATACGTAAGAGTACCTTAAATAATATAATTAAATATAATTAAATAAATAATCAATTAATAATTTTGCATTAATATAAACTAACACATATACGTCGATAGACCACTCTAATCATTTTTACCAAACGCATATATACGTTCATGTCACTCTAAGGGTTAAACGTAGCAATTTATTTTCCACATAAAAAATGTTTTGAATTTTTATACACCATGATAATTCCTTCGTTAGTTTTTTCTCCCTTTTTTATTTTCTCTCTCTCCCTCTTTCTTTCTTTCTTTTACCAAACGTTTGTGATTTCATGCAACGAGAATGTATCATTTTTTTTATTGTGTGTGTTTTTTTTTTAATTATTTCTCGTTTATCGTTTTGTTTCGAATTTCTTACAACTCGAAAATGATTTCTTCCTCATCTTCTTTGTATAATAATAATTATTCTTTCCTTTTTTTTTCTTTTTCTTCTTCTTCCTCTCTCTCTCTCTCTCTCTCTCTCTCTCTCTCTCTCTCTCTTTCCGTATATATATTACGGAACTTTAATGATTGATTCGATAAAACGGGATTTCCACGTCATAGAATGAGTCATTGATATCGATCGAGAGACGAGTGATCGAACTGTACATTGCGAATCGAATTAAAGGTGCAATTACCGTTTCGATCTTGATTATTATTATTATTATTATAATTAATATTATTATTATTCGTGCGATTACACAAATATATTGTACGATGTTTATACGTTTTTGTTCATTCGTATAATTTGTCGTTGATTATTATTATTATATGAGAATAATAAAAAAAAAATAAAAAAAAATAAAAAAATGTAATTGAACCGATAAATTATTATTAGATTCATAAATATTAATTAAAGTTTGTTTTTTTTTTATTCTAAAATTATTCTATGATCTAATGTCACTGGTACGAATCAATTTGATATATTATTGTCACGATGATATCAAATCAAATGGATTATTAGAATTATAAGGTTTTTATTGGAAATATTATTATTATAATTATTAGGATAATTGTTGAAATTATTTGGTATTACGATGATGATGATGATGATGATGATGATGATGATGATGATTATGATAATGATGATTTGATATTTCGAGAATAATTAGAATTGTCGTAGGATGATCAATATTATTAGAATAATATTTTAATTCTATCATGAACTAATTAATCATATTTATAAAAGCTTACAATAATAGTAATTTGATATCATGGTGATATATTTCTTCAATCGATTATAAACCAATTATGTTTGTGAAAAATGATAAATAAAAAAAAATACATAATACAAGATAACATTTCTAAAAAAAAACAAATATAAACTCTGTGACATCAAAGGATTGTATAAAAAAAGAAAAAACAATTGAGTTCAAAGGATTAATATTGTTAATAGATGTATTGTAATATTGAACAAATAAATTGATCAAATATTATTTTTTAAATATGATATAATAATAAAGAAAATATTTAAAAATAATAATACTAAAATAATAATTGGAAAAATTTAATAAATATAATAAATTTAATAATATTAAAATAATATTATAAAAAATATTATTATTATAATAATATTGTAATAATAATAAGATATATTCCAAAATTATATATATATATATTTTTTAAATTTAATATTTAATAATATTTAATAAAAAAAAAATAAATAATAAAAATATTTAATAATATATATTTAATAAATATTTTCAAATTTATTTTCACATCATATTATATTCTTTAATTGAATTTATTTTCAATACTCGTTATAGATATTTAAAATCTAATCAGCTGATCAATGTTTACATTTCCCAGTATATATGTATATATATCGTTAGAACATAACTCTTCCTTATTTAAGACAGGGTTCATTAAAAAAGGTCTCGAAGGCCAAGAAGAAGGAAGAAAATTATAGATAAATCGTCCTTCGTTTCTCCTCCCGCCTTTCGATCATTATCCCCCTTCGATAAACTTTGAATTCTTTCCTAATGCGAATTTTTTTTCTCTTTTCTTCTTTTTTAATCTTTTTTCTTTTTTTTTCTTTTCGTTGTATTTTTTTTCTTCTCTTTTTTATTAGCTTTGAAATATATAATCATCAGTTTTAAAATAGATTTTAATCTAGGAAAAGGTCGTGGTTTGTATCTTGTTACCGACTGAGAAGTAAACATGTTGGTCGGTAATGTAGTTACCTACCTTAATTTTATAGTTTTGTTCATTAATAAATTTTTATTTAAATATCAATTATTAAAAAGATCAATCACCAATCTTTATTATTATTCAAATTATTATTATTAAAATCTTTTTTTTTTTAATATTTGTAATAAATAATAATCGTTATAGGTCATTAAGAAATAATTTTTTTGAAATAAATAGATTATTATTCGTAAAAGTAAAGAACAAAATGATGAACCCCCGTTTTTTATAATCGTTCTTATGTTTATGAATTACAGAAAATTATTATTATTTATTATTATTAATTACTGTGGTTAATAAAATGATGGAGACTTTAAAAAGAAACAAAATAAGTGCACAAACTTTTGTTCACCAATTGAACATTGATTGAACATACAATTGAACACAAATTGAATATTCGTAAAAGTAAATAACAAAATCATCAGTTTATATTTCTTTCTAATCTTTCTTACGTTTATCAACCACAAAGAATCATTATTATTCATTATTATTTATTCCTATGTTTAATAAAAAGGTTATTGTTTTTTTTCTAGTAAAATGTATATGTATTTATTTTTTTAACTTTCTTTACGTTTATAAACCACAAAGAATCATTATTATTTATTATTGTTTATTCCTACATTGTAGATGATTAAAAAATAATTTTTTTGAAATAAATATCTAATATTAATTTAACATTAAATATTGAATATATAAAATTATGATTTCTTTGTATATTTTGTTTCTAATATTTCTTACATTTATCAATCACCATGAATCATTATTATTCATGATTATTTTATTTTCAATATTTAGAACCATAATAAATAATAAAAGGGTAATAAATAACAATGTATTTTTTTGGTATCAAATTAACAATATTAATAAAAATATTAATATTAATATAATTGCCACAATCCTAACTAAAGTGTTGACTTACTGAAAAAAAAAAGAATATACGTGTACAAAATTTAGTTCACCAATTACAAAGTTTAGAATAATTCTATTGAAAAATACACGTAAGTTAAATAACGTAATCGATTGCAGGAAGATCGAACTGTTTGTTGTAAGGTGTTGCAGGATATTTCGAAACGGCAAACTCGGTTCTCGTGCACCGCACGGATCGCCTTTCTCTCTTTCGATGGAAGTTGTTGTCCGAACAGAAACTGAACCAGAAAGTAAGAGAAAAAAAAGAACATAAGAGAGAGAGAGAGAGAGAGAGAATCAGAGAGAGAAAATAGTGTTTTATAAAAAGGGACAGCAAAAGAGGCCCTGAGAGATAGATCGTTCTCGTAACCGCGAAACATGCGTTAGAAGAAAAAGAAAAAAAAAAAGAAAGAAAAAAACCGATCATGCATGCGTGCACGTAGTCACGCACCCGATCATAATCGAACTACCCAGGTTGTTACTTTATACTAACTTACTTATTTAAACTACCAACTACATTTGTGCTACGTCTCAAAGAAACTTCAACTATTTCGTCATGGTTTTTAATACAAATAATGTGCGATAGAAAGCTTGAACGATGACTAGGTGAGTTTTTAATGTAATCGGGAAAAGAGAGTTAGATGAAAAATGCATACATCATTTCTTTTTATATATATATATATATATATATATATAGTAATTATGTAAACAGTATAGATGGTCTATTTGTTGGGGTTTTTTTTTTTTTTAGTTATTTTCCTTATGTAAGTTAACAGAAAGTTTTTTAGTTCAACATTAGTTTTATCGATGTTAAATAGAATTGTGAAATGAATTGTATTATTTTGTTTCAATTTTTATTTTTTAGTTTATTTTATTAATATATTTATTTTTTTTTATTTTTTTTTATTTTATTCTACTTTATTATTTTTTTTTTATTAATAATTTTTGTTATTTTATTTATTTATTATCATTTCCTTTTCCTTCTCTTTAATTGTTCGTTATTTTAATTATAATAATTATGAAATTAATTATATCACTTTATTTCTTTTTTTTTTATTTTATTTTATTATTATTATTTTGAATTTTAATATTATTTATATTATAATAAATATATTTAATATTAATATAATATTAATATTATTATTTAAAACAAATTGATTAAATAATTTTTGTTATTTTATTCATTTATTATTATTATTATTATTATTATTTTTATTATTATTTTTCTTCTCTTTAATTTTTGGTCACTTTAATAATAATTAGAAAACTAATTTTTCATAATAATTTACAAACTGCATATTAATATATGATAAAAGAAATTAAAATGCATTATATATTGGTATGATGGTTTTATGATAGTATTATTTGAAAGAAGTTAAAATTATAAAATATAAAAATAATACTTGAAATTATCATATTAATGTGTCGTAAGCAAATTCATTGTGTGACTGTATTTGTATTCATTGTGATATATTATTATACAAAGCTTTTTATAATTAATTCCCTAGCACACGGCGCGTACCACCTTGCACGACGATAGAATTTTTAATTTAACCTTCTGCATTAGGCGAGCACCTACGTGTATCCATTTCGAGGAAACATTATATATTTCTATATTATTATTATTATTATTATTATTATTATTATTATTATATTATTATTATTTTTATTATTATTATTATTTGATAGAATTTTTATAAGAATTTATAATATAAATTTTAAAAACATCCAATAAACTCATTTCTATAAAATAAACAAATTAAAAGAAAGAACGAAACAATTAAACTGTTGTTATAAATGAAAATATTGTTTCTTTTTTTTGTTACCAGAATATTTGAATATTCAAATGATCTTTCTTTCTCTCTCTCTCCCTCTCGTATATTTTAATATTTAATAAGCCTTATTATTATTATTATTTTTTTTTATCGTTGCAAAAAGTAAAGGCAAATCTTTTATAGACCATAGGCGTCGGCCCTGCCCCTGCAATTTGAGGGTCGTCCCTCGACGTCAGGAGCACAGCCGGCGCCCGTGTGCAGAACTCTCGTCTCGTTTTTTCCTACGAGGCGCATATCAGCTAAACCACCCCCTCCCCTGATCATCGATACGATTATTATTATTATTATTAATATTATTATTCAAAAATATACTTTCTTATAAAAGTATTGTAAACGTAGTGTACTGACAAAACAAAGCAAAATTAATTTCACGTTTGCTATATATAAATTATTATAAAAAATATATATATATATATATATATATATATATATATATATGTATATATTGAAATACGTAAATAAGAAAAATATATTAGAAAAAAAAACATTGAATATTGAATTTTATTAACTGAAAAAAAGCAAAATATGAATATAACAATTTTTATTTAAAAAATAAATTTTGTGTGTGTGTGTGTGTTTGTGTAAAGCAGTAAAATAAAATTATTTTTATTTAAAAAAAAATGAAAAAAGAAAATACAATGAAACCGTTCAATATCAATTACTTCACCCATTCTTTAAACGAATGTACATCCATTTGTTGTAATATCAACTATATATATATCTAGATTGAAAATAGATGTTAAAAACTAGTCTGTGTTTATTCGAACAAACGAATATTTATGCCATGGCACAATAGTGGCAGACGCGTTACAATAAATCATTTCACGTAAATATCCGATAAACCCCGTTAGAAATTTCGTTGTTGGTTTCACTGTTGGTTGCGTGTGTAAAAATAAATGAAATAAAAATAAAATTAAAAAAAAAAACGGATTAATAAAAATGCGAAAGAGAACAAGTGAAGAAACGTTTAATAAAAATGTTCACAAGGCTCATTTTATTATTGTATTTAAATAAAAATAAAAATAAGAAAATAAAAAAGAACAAGTAAAGAAACGAATCATAAAAATTTTAATATTGTTCGTTTAATTGTATTTAAATACAATTATTTAAATTTTAATATTTATTAAATTTTATTGTATTTAAATTAAAATAAAAATAAAAAAAAGAACAAGTGAAGAAACGTTTAATAAAAATCTTCAAAGGCTCTCGTTTTATTATCGTATTTAAATAAAAATAAAAAAATAAAAAAATACAAATATGAAAATAAAAACAAATAAGAAAACATAAAAACGATAATAGTTTCTCTAGGACTTAGGTGTTTAAATAAAAAAATTTGTAAAATTTGTACGTAAATAATTTACGTAGGATAAGTTAATATAATGTTTTAACGTATATAAAAATTCTTATATATGTATATATAGGAAAGAGTGTCGATGTTTTTATTAGATGAGAAAATTCATAGATTGGCAACGTGTGCATCGGAATTATTATTTATATCCACGAGACGAGATGGAACACTTGCAACGGAAGCTTATTGATTCGCCTTCATCCTACGCTTATTCTCTACGACGTAAAAGAAAAACGTATTTAAACGTATTTAAACGTATTTAAACGTTCTCTCTATACTATCTCTTCTTTCTCATCTTTCTCATCTTTCTCATCTTTTTCTTTTTCTTTCTCTATTTCTTTTCCATTTCAAGAACATTTAAATAAAGCAACGAAAAAAAAATAAAAATAAATTTGACAAAAACTATATTCTCTTGGATAACTGGGATGTAAAATTACATTTTTTATTGTTATCTACAATTAGATTACTTTGAATATAACTCGATTATTATAATTTTTAGCGTAATTAGAATTTTTTTTAACCTAATTACAAAAAGAATATATATATATATATAAAACTGTGAATATAAATGAATGATTAAATTATAATGATTATGACAAAATTTTATATTCTTAATGATTATGTCATGTGTACCACATATGAGCCATTCAGTGCACACATCGATTAACTCCACTTTTTGAAAATTCTTAAATTTAAGTGTCAAAGCACTTGGTATAGTCATAACTTTTTATATTTATAATAACTTTCTTGAATAATAAAGATTAACACCATTAAACGGTAAAATTTTGTTAGCCATTGAATAATAAGTAATATACAATATACTTACTACTAATTATAGTAATATTAAAGTATATATATTAATATTAGTAAGTAAGTAGTATATTAATATTACAAAGTAATATTAAATATAGTAATATTAAATAATTAAAATAGTATAATTATATAATAATATACAATATACTAATTAATCGCATTTCTAAACTTTTTGTTTTATGGAGTTAATCGATGTGTGCACTGAACGGCTCATATATTGAAAACAAATTATTATTAACTCAATTATTATAATTTTTTCATAGTTAGTTTTGTTAGTTCGTAATGAACGAAAAAAATATATATAATAAAATATTAAAATAAATAAAAATTAATGTGATTAAATTATAAAGATTATGACACGATTTTATTTTTTTTTAACGATAATACCGTGTACCACATATATTGGAAAGAATTTATTATTAAATTACATTTGAAAAAAAGAAATTAAATATATCTATATAAAATATAATAAAATATATATATGTAGGAGAGTTTTAAGTTTCGAAGAGTAAACATAGATAAGTAAGTAGGCGACGAAGGACTAAAGGAAAAAGTACCCAATGGTCGAAATAAAGAAATACGATGCGTAGTCTGTTCTTTGTAAGTTGTGTTAAGTTGTGTGTGAGAGTCTGTGAAAATCTAAAAGATTCTCGAGACGGATGTCTGGAAAATTCGAGAACGATGCAGATGAATATAAGAGGACACAGATTTGAGGCAGAAGTCAGTCGGTCAGTTCGGAAGTTTAGCAGTATTCAGTTAGTCATCAGTCGTAACAGTCGCAGTTGCATTATAAGTCGTTATCAGTTGTAAGAACACACTCGCTTATTTAAGTTGTAATCGTAAGATTGTAAAACTCTAAACTCTAAAACTATTATTGTCTTCTATCTTTTTCTAATACCTGTTTTAAATATATCTTATTAGTAGGATTAACCCCTTAAGCAGCTCGAGTTAACTCGAGCGCACTAAACCGAACGATTTCCACGCGCTCGAGTTAACTCGAGCGGCGTATTATTTTATATTTGTATGATTTTTTACATTTAAATATAATAGAAAATTTAAAATAAGAATGTGAAAGCAAAGAAAAAGAATTTTTGTTTTGCCGAAATAGTAATTCAAAAAAGATAAATTAAAAAATTGACGTACGTGTAACATTGCAATATTCGGCTCTTCTCGGTAATATGAAACAAAATCCAAAATTAACATACAAATATTGATTATTTCTGTATTTTAAAAAATTTTTTTTGTCAAAACAATCTTCTAAATTATGTTTTTATGCAAAAAAAAAAAAAAGATTTTTTTGGCCGTTTTTTTTTTCAAAATCATTGCTGCTTAAGGGATTAAACTGGGTGTATGTTTACTTCGCACCTCTCACCCTAAATAAAATCCCTTACATATATATATAAAATAATATAAATAATAATAATATTATATAAAATAATAATTTATAAATTGTTACTCGACTTCAATGCAAAAATTTCTCTTTACCGTTCATAGATGATTATTAAATCATCAAAATTATATTTTTTTAATAAAAAATTATTTCGATAATATAAATTTATTACGGATAAGTCATAATCATTATCATCATAATCATCATAATAATAATCATCATCATCATCATCATCATCATAATAATAATAATAATCGTCATTTATCATCTATAGATACATCGTTATTTTCTCCTGTTATTAATTGTACTTTTTTATCATTACTAATTATTTGTTTAAATTTTCTTTTTCTTTCGGTATATTTTTTCTTCTGATTTTTCTTCTTCTTCTATTTAGTTCTATTTTTTTTTTTTTATTTCATCTTTTCTTCGTACAGTTTTAATTATAGCGAGACATTATGAGAGTTAATTTAACGGGGCATCGATCGATCATATCGCAGAAAGCGAATTTGCAACTTCGTTGGATTTCCTTTTACGATTTGTACTTTTCTCTCTCTCTCTCTCTCTCTCTATTTCTTTTCCTCTCTCTTTTTATCTGATTTAGAAATTAATTAATAAGCAATAGCAATTTTTTTATCTGGTAGATACTTCATTTCCTTTCGTAATTCGATCTATCGTACGTAAGTACGTACCGTTGAATTTCGAGTAATATCGTAGTAATGCCAATCGATTAATATAACATGCCGCCTTACCACCCTCCACCCACCCTTGAAAATCTCGAATTCGCGTTAGCGATTTGAAATAACGTTCGATTTAATCATCGATTAATTAAATTCCGTCGACAATTTTTATTTATTTATTTTTCTTTTTTTCTTTTATTCTTTCTTTTATTTTTTTTTTCAATCTCTCGAAATTTAATATCATCGAGGAGATTGAATTATTTTTCATTTTCTTATTCGTAGAATTTATTTTATTTCTTTTTTTTATTTTTATTAATTTTTATCATATTTATATGTGTATATATGCAATTAAAAGATAAATAAAATAAAAATATATAAATAAGGCGTTTACAAGTAAACGAGATTGAAATGGATTAAAATATTATAAAAAATGAAAGTGATGATGGGAAAAAATAAGATTTTAACGAGACGCGTTCATTCGAATCGATTTCGATTTCAATTTCGATTTCTATCTCGATTTCGATTGGAGCGAAATTGAAACTCGACGAAAGTTCGACGATGCAATAAAATTGCACTCGAGTTCCTTTTTATTCGCACGAGTTATGAAGAAACCTACTGACTACTACTCTCTAAATGAAACTCCCTACCCTAAACAAAAAAAAAAAAAGAAAGTTAATAATTATACTAGTAGACAATATATACATATATTTAATGAATTGTTAAAAACTATTTTTGTAATAATATTTTATTGATCAACTATAATTGGTAAAGACTTAAATAAAATATTAAATTATATGTGTTAAAAAATGTAGAAATATAAAACAGGTTACTTTTATCATCAAAAGAAAAATTTAAATATATATATATTATTAAATTATAATATTGATAAATAAAATCAATATATATATATATACATATATATATATGTATATATTAATATAATAAATTATATATAATATTTTAATATATATATTAATAATTTCAGTAAACTAGTTTTAATATATATTAATAATTAAAAAAAATATAATATAATATTAAATTAATATAATAATTACATAAATATTATAATATTATTATTATAATATTAATAAATAAATATTATATATATAAAATTAAATAAGAAAATTAATTAATACACAAATTTGAAATTGTTATTAGTAAAAAAAAAAATTGATAGCAATGGAATCCGGTTGACTAATTTTTAAATCTACTCTTGTAAATGTAATATAAAAATAAAAAAATATTCGTATTTTATATATATATATATATATATATGTTTATATATTTTACATATATTTTTATTAACTATATATATATCTATTTTATTTTTATTAATTATATATTTTGATTTTATATATATAACTGATAACTTTGACATCAATAAATCGTAACGAAAAAAAGGGGAAGTGGTTAAATACGTCAGATAGATTGATCAATTTGATTAGATAAATAATAAAAAAAAGACAGAAAAAAGAAAAAGAAAACAAGATAAATTATTTATATATATAAATTGAAACAGCTGTTTTGCTTGAATGCATAAAGAACTCCTTTAGTTGCGTTAAATCGAGAGAAACATCTTCACGGTAGTCGTTTCCTCTTTCATAAACACACATATATGTGAAAATACAAATGCATACGCATATACATATATACATACACATACGAATATGCACGCATGCATGCATGCATGCATGCTAACATGCACGCATAAATGCATATCTATCTGATTTTACATGCGATTTCGAAAGTCTCGTGCTGCACTAGGCATCAGCTTACTCAGAACAACAAATGGGCAAATCGCCAATCGTTTTACCTATTTTTAATCTACACAACTAACACATGTCTATTTCAATTTTTCAATTCTTATTTGTCCTTCTTCGAGTAAAAAAAAAAAAAAATATATCGTACAATTTATTTATATTGGTGTTACAATGCTATTCCATTTTTTATTTGTTTACTAATAGTTCGCAGTCGGTAAGGAAGGAATCTGTAATGTCTTTTATTTTTGTTGGCTTTCGTTTTTTTTTCTTTTTCTATTACCGACCGCGATAACGTATTATTTTCATAAATAATGGAAAACATTTTTTTATTGAACATATTTAATAAATACCCGATATCTTTTGTTGTTTTTTTTTTATTGTTCTCCAATGGGTAAATGATTGAATTAATTTTTTGTTTGTTTTTTATTGTGATTTATATTTATGGTACTTTTTTTTTCTGTATCAGAATACTTTTCGAACGTTATGGTGTGTATTATAATATTTCAAAACGGAAAGTATAATATTTAACTGTATTCTCTTGCGCAATTGTGTCTGGTTTTGAATTTTGATTATAAAATATTTGCCAAAAATATTTCCATCTGTTATAGCAAAATATCGTCTTACAGTCTAGACGCACAAATATCTGGTTTTATTTTTCTCTTTTTTTTTTTTTTTTTTTTTAATTTTTATTTTGTATTTTTAGACTTCCATATTTACTGTTTACTGCTGTAACATATACAATCGATGATACACTCATTCGAATTTTGGTTGTCGTAATGTGGGAGGATTGTAAACTTTTGAACATAACAAATGATAAAATTTATATTTCTTTTTTTTTATGTACCAAAAATAACAGTTTAACTGACGAAAAACATATTGTTTTTTAGGTTAGGTTCGAAGCTTTTACAACCCACATCTATAATATGTTTCTTTTTTTTTATTATTGAAATAAAATGTTGATAAAATTATTGAAAATTGAGTTGAGGAAAGTACAAGTGTTGAGAAATGTGTGAATGTATTTATGTATGTGTGTGTGTGTGTGTACAGGTGAAATAAAAACCTTAATTTTAAAAAGAAATGTTACCTTTTTAAACTTCTGATTCAAGTTTAAGTACAAATTTTTAATACAAAGATATTCATGCGAATTTTAAATTTAATTTGGTACGAGTTGAAAAGGATTTTGTAATTTTTACAATTTAAATTTAACAAAAGAAAAAAAGAACTAACACACGCCGCACGCTTTTTGATGCCAATGCATTTTTTTGATCTTTTTGGGTTTTTTTTTTTTTTAATGTATACACTTTTTCTATTTTTGTTTTTAATGCCTTCGAAAGCTTTGAATCAACGAAATAAGCCCCTAAATTTTTGTCATTTTTTCTTTACCATTAGTTTTTTTACATCATTCTTATCATTATTATTATTTATAATTAAAAAAAAAAAATTAAAAGAAAATATTATGCAATGATTGATCGTAAAGTTTCGTGCCTTTAATAAATAATAAAAAAAAAAAAACTTTTTATTTTTTGAAATTTCAAATTCACAATTTTTTAATTCAAACAATGATTATAATAATTAATAATTAATAATTATTAATTAATAAATATTAATTTTTATTAACAAATTTATATAGTTGTATTACGAAGATAAATTAAAAAAAAAAAAAAAAAAAAAAAAAATATGGAAATAAAAAATATTGGGACCGATACTCCGAACAAGATATTTTTTTTTGTTTTGTTTTTCTTTTTTTTTTTTGTATTTTTGTTTCTGATTGTTCAAAAATTACTTCTCATTATTTGTATTTTTTTGATTATGATTTTTTTTTTAATGTTTTTGTTTTTTTTACATTGTAAACTACATTGTCGAATAATTTCGTAGCGTTCAATCATTTTTAATGTTATTATTTTTTAAGCTCCACTTGCATGTAGAACTGCATGTATTCTTATTGTCCTTGTTTTTGGATTGTTTGTTTAAACATCAGGTCCAGGCGAATGTCCCAAGATGTCACACATTCGAGATCTACTGAGAGTCTTATAGGGTCTTACACCAGGTATGTAACATTGTAATGAAAGCTTTTAGATTTGACACTTTTACACTATAACAAATAATTAGCACTAGATATACCACCATTTTCAGTATACCTATTTTTCTACTACATTAGTCAAAATAATTGGTGTATAAAAAAAATGTATTTTGAGTCTTCCAGTCTTTATTTACTCTTAAGAAAATAACAAAAAATGTTTAATAATAATAATAATATTAATAGATAAATAAATTTATAGACATTTTTAAATAACAAAACGCTTAATTATTTACAGAAATCAAATGTTACATGAAGTAGAAATTTTGAATTAAAATGGCCGCCCAACCAATCAAAATGACTAGTCCGGGTATATCTAGTGTTAATACACATGAAGCCATTTTGTTTATTGTTTTTTTTTTCTTTTTCATGAACACAAATATTCAAATTCAAAAGACAAATAAACTACAATTTCACAACATTTTATTTCAAATTGATCGATGTACGATTAATTTTTCCACACACTGTATATATTTTTTCAATTATACACGCCAGTAGTGTATGTTTAGTAATTTTTTCTTTTTATTTCAGCTAATTATCTTTTGTTTATCGTAAGACAATAAAAAAAAAATAATACAGATAAATACGAATACGAGTTTAATTAAGCTAATTGAAAATTAAAATAAAAAAAAATAAAATAATTGTTTTGTTATTTTAATTAATTTTTTTTTTTTTCATCAATCACAAATCAATTATCCAAAATTCGAATAACTTAATTTTCATTTTAAATAATTATTAAAAATTATACTTTCAATGTTATATTGATTGACAGTTTTGATAAATTATTAAAACGCAATTAGATTAATTAAAAATCAAATTAGTTTTTATCAATTGGGTTGGCAAGAAAGTAATTTCAGTTTTCTAGTATTAAATAAAACTCAATTGTTTATTTTTACATTTATTTACGTTTATTTAAGGTAGTACCTCCCTGTGAAGACCGAAATTTCAATGCTTTTTCATGAATTTTGTTGAATAGGAAAACAAAATGCGATCGTTTTGAAATTTTAATATGTTTTTATCAGTATCTTAAACTATACAAAAAAAATTTTTTTTAACCTAATTTGAGCAAGATTTGTCCTTTTTTTTTAACGTCAAATTGGAGTCCCCCAATTCAATTTGGAGAAGCACAGAGCCTTTGTAGCCGTCCGAAACAAAAAAACTAAAAATACTTATTATTCTTTAGGCTTAATTATAGACGTGATACCAACAATATGTATATTTTTTTTCAAAAAAATAAAATGACGGACGTGTGAAAAATTTTTTCAAAATCGGTACATTTTTTTACCTTTAATTGTTTAAAAAAATATATTTATTATTAAAAAATTAAAGTTTTTTGAGGTATCATGTATCAGAATATCTTTCAAGAATAACTGGTAAAAATTTTAGCCCAATCGGTACTATAGATTTTAGTGAGTGCTTCTCCAAAATTTCAAAAACGTAGTTTCGAGAAAAACGCGTTTAAAGTTTTGAGAACAGATTTTTTATAAAAAAAATTATACCTAAATTATTCTGCTATGCCTGGTGCATACAGTAGTCCTTCAGCTTCCTCATTTGACTATCACATCAATTATTTTATTTGAAAATTTGCCTATCAAAGACACAATACCTAACAGAGAGTAAATGGAGGCAAAAAAATAGAAAGCGTTCTGAGTTATACACACTACGGCGCGCTCCCTACTTTTGGCTATAACTTTGACAATACTTTGAATATCGGTCTGAAATTTTCGGAGCATATTTTTGAAATGTTTTTCTTACGGAATATGTAAAAAAAAAAAAAAAAAAAAATCGATTTTTTTAAACCGACACAGGAGGGTACTACCTTAAAATTACACGGAATTTGTTTCTATAGCAACCTAAAAGTGTCAACTATCTAACCTCAAAAGTAAAAAAAATTCTTACATAACGCTATCTATTGGTGCAAGCTGAAATTACTTTCTTGTCAACCTAATATATTGTAATTAAAACAAAACAAAACAAAACAAAATTATTTATCTTTGATTAACAATCAGAAAAAAAATATGTGAAAAATTCGACATAAAATTGTAGTTTTTTCTTATTTTCAACAATATCTGCATTATTATTATTTTTTTTTATTGTCTTTCGCATCGTATGCATAATAAAACCGCGTATACACGCACACAAGCACACCCAAGTATGCACAGAAACAAACAAAACAGAAAAAGGACAAACAAACAAACACTGACAGACAGAGACAGACACATTTGCATATATAAAAACTAGCGCATGCATTGCTGCATTTTGAATGTGTTATATAATAATATATAACGTGTTAGATGTTCGTTTTTGTTTTTTAATGACAAATTTTTAATTAAAAAATAAAAAAATAAAAAAAAAAAACAATAAAAATTGGAACGACGAATCGAGTGATTCGTTCTTGAAAATTTTTTCATCAAAGTTATCGACGAAACAAATAATAATAATTGTATTGTTAAATGTTAGAAAATAATAATAATAATAAAAATAATAATAATAATAATAATTGTTAATGATAAATTAAATTAAATTGAATTATTGTTGTAATTTTTACAGGAGTAAGAGCAGAAGTGTGGATCATGGATTCACGGCGCCCTTCGATTTGGATTCTTTACGAAATAAGGTCGAAGGTCGATTCGAATCAGTCGACAAATTATCCAAAGGTTAGTATTGTTTGATCTTTTTTTTTTTCTTTCTTTCTTTTTTTTTCTTTGATTGATTATCTAGATACATCATCTGTCAATATTTAAATCTAATTATACTTTCAAATGAAATAAGAAGAAGAAAGACGTTACAAGGATTATTATTTTTTTTTTTTTTTTTTTTTTCATTTCAACCTCGTTTCTCTATTCATAATGAATTTTTTAATGTTTTGTTTTTTCTTTTCTTCCTTTCTAACACTAATTCAAAATTAGTCGAATAATAAAATGCATAAATATTTGAAATACTCATCTATTTGTTTGAATATTAAAATGAACATTTTAATTGAAATAATTGGAAATACAAAAAAATAATTCTTATTGGTTATATTTTATTTTGAATCTAATTGGAATATTGTTAAATGTAATATATATTTCATTGATATTTGTTTTATTTTAAATAATAATCATACGGAATATTTATATGCATAAAATATATATATATATGTATTATTTATTTATCGTTATCAATAATTTATATTAAAGTTATAAATTGATTATAAATAGTATTTTTCTATTCTATAAAATAAATTATATTTTATATACCATAAATAATAATTATTTATTATTAATATTTATTAATATAAATATATTGTATTTCTTTTAAATTATTAAATATAGTATATTATAATTTACAAAATATTTATTATATAATAAATGTTTTAATATTTAATTTTTAATATTTAAAAAAATATTTATTACTACAATTTTATTTATATATTTATAGATATGTTATTATATTTATTTTAAATTATTAAATATAATATATTATAATTTAAAACATTAAATATATATATATTATAGTAATATTAATTATTATTAATAAAACATATTAATTAACAAACCACGTTTTACATTATTTAACAAAAATTACGTTACGATATCAATGACTTGGTTGAATTTTAAATGAAATATTACTAATTATAAAAATAAAAAAAAATGAAATAAATATAATGCAACAAAAGACGGAAGCATAAGCGTAAGATTTAAAGGAAGAGAATGTAAAAATAAAAAATAAATTCGAGGTTGCCCTTGTAATAAGATATATCCCAGACTAGACGAAGGTCTCAAGATCGTGGCTATTTAACAGCTGGTACAACCTTACAACTTCAACGAATTACATTGACTTACTTTCTTAAAGTGGCACGGATGCCATTTCCTCCTCTCTCTCTCTCTCTCTCTTTCTTTCTTTTTTATTCTTTTTTTTCTTTCTTTGTTCGATACTATAGCATCTCAATAATTCCATTCTTCGATTAACAGCAGATCATCTTCATCGATTACATCTCGTCACACTTATTTCCATACTAGTTTTTCTTTTTTATACTAATGTGTATGTGCATCGTGTATAAATACACGTTTATTATAATTATAATAGTACGATTATATATCGAAGTATATCGAAGATGAGGTAAGATCGTGCAATTGACCCAATAAAAAAAAAAAACAGAACAAGATTTACGAAATCATTAAAGTTTTTTATTCGTTTTAATTCTTTTAACAATATTATTATTATTATTTTTTATTGTTTTATCATTTTATTATTATTATTATTATTATTATTAATAATTGGCAGTAGAAACTTGAAAGTTCATTGCCGCAAATACCAATTCCCGCCATTTTTATCGTTTTCTTTTCTGTTTATAAGTTATCTTAAAAAATTGTTTAAATTTAAGCACAAATGTTAAACGTTTAAGGTTAATTCGATTTACTTTATTTTAAAAAGTATGAAATTTAATTTGTAAAAATTAATTTTCTCTTTTATATTTAATAAACATTTGAAATTAATTATTCATAATTCCGACCTAGTGGACTCAGAGGCGGCCAGACTCCTGCGCTTTGCAAGGGAGTCGGGGCTGCCCGCGGGACCGCTATGGTCATAGGTTTCTCCCCGTAAGGGGCCCGGGTACAATGGTCCAGAGACTGAGCGCCCGGGTACAATGGTCCAGAGACTGAGCGCCCGGGTACAATGGTCCAGAGACTGAGCGCCCGGGTAAACAAACCTCAAGAAAAAAAATAATTTTTTCATAATAATAATAATAATAATAATAATAATAATATAATTAAGAGAATAAACGATGAAATACGTGTTAAAATATTTACACGAATAATTATTTTTTTCTTTATTTACTCTCGCCATGAATAAAATTTGAATGAAATTATTGAAATTTGTAAAATACTACAGACAATATAATTAGGATTATTTATCGAAACACGTTTAAAGAAGTAATTAATTAATTATCGAATTAACGAACAAATTCTTTGCAAATTTTTATAATATGTTTTATAAGTATTTGGCATATGTGTGTATATATATATACATGTACAAATACATCTAAATACCTAGGATCTTTGGATTGCGAAGAACGCGCTGACAAATCGTCGAAGTTCGATATGTGTTTTAGGATTTGTGCGATTCCAGAGAGTGAATATCGTTCATGTTAAATTCAGATCAAATTGTTGGATCTTCGATTATTACCGTACGCATTCTTGAACAGAATAATTCATCCAATAAGTTTACTATATTTTGAATTGAGAAATAAATTTGAACGGAAAATAATAAATTCATGAAAAAAAGAAAACAAAATTAATATTAAAAAATTTTGATCTATTTATATATATATATTAATTATAATTAATTTATAATTATTTTATATATTATAAATTAATATTACAAATATTACCTATTTTTTTTATATATTTATAATTATACTTCTCATTATATTCACATAATTAATTTATATATATATATATTAATATATAAAAACGTTTTACTATATTTATAATTAATTTATAATTATTTTATATATTTTAATATAATATTACAAATTTTACCTATTTTTTGTATATATTTTTTATATATTTATTTAAATAATTGTATATATCTATAATGAATATTTAAAATTATATATTATTAATTATATATATATATATTTATATTTATATTCATATTTATATTTATAATTAATTTATAATTATTTTATATGTTATAGATTAATATTACAAATTTTACGTATTTTTATATATACAATTTCCACACGAAAGTACAAGAATTCATCTGATAAACACATGAGTCATTCAGACAACAACAAAATATAAATAATAGATGAACTTTAACTATTTGTATAAAACAGATTACATACATTTAATTTATTATGATTATTTAGTATTCGTCTTCCAATCAATAGAATATAATATTTCGTTTATATTTTATTATATAAATTTATTTATCAATATTATTTTAGAAAATTATTATTGAAAAAGAACATTTAATTTTAATAATAAAAAAAGTATCACGCGTGCGCGATCGTGAGCAGAAGGAAAAAAAAAAAGAAAAAGGATAGAAAGAAAAATGCATATACATATTTGTTCGCGATGAACTTGATTGATAAGAAAGTTCGCATGGAAAGATAACGGAATCACAGATGTTTAAATATAAACGATTTTTCCCTACCTATATCTTCGACCAGTGTTAACTTTAAATTTATATATATATATATATTTATTATTATATCTTTAAATTTAAATTATATATGAATTAATATATAAATAATTATATTGTATATATAAATATATAATAAATTAAAATATTAATATTAATATATTTTAATTTTAATTATATAATAATTAAAATAAAAATATTAATTTATATATTATATATGAAATAAAATAAATGTTATATACAAATTTAAATTTATTTAAAAACAAAAAATATATTAAATGTATAACCAATTATGCTTATTCATAAATTTCATATCGTAAGATATTTTACAATTTTGCAACACTTGAGAAAAATGGAAAATTAACATCCAATCTAACAGAAAATGACATCTTTCATCATTTGTAATCATACCTGATAATCTTTCGATTATCTCTTCTATCTTTATACTTCTTTCTTTTTATTATTTTTTTTTTTTTTAATAATTTTTATTTTTTTCATCGCATTCTTTGATCAAACGTTACGTAGGCGTAAGAATATAATTGGCTAATAAGCACAAAGTGGCTTTTATGTTTCTAAATAGGATCTATATTTATTATGTTACATCATCATTATCGTCGTCATCGTGAACATTAAAAAAGGACCAACAATAAGAATAAAAAAAAAAAAAAAGGGTTTTTATACTTTATAAACAGGGCTTCTATCAAAACTTTTCCACTCGTCAACTACTAACCACCCACCCCCCTCCCTCTCCCCCCTCATTCTATAACAGACTGTACAAATATTTTCTTTACCTTGACCATAAACTTTACGCTATCTTTTCATTCCCTATCGTAAACTTATTCCCGTACGTATAATCATGAGTACAATGTTAACAAATTGGACCTTGAATCATTGATCGTAGTTCGTTCGAGATATTTTTGTTATAAAATTTTTGTTTAAATTTTTTTAATAATATTATCAAAAATTTGTTTCTATCATTTATATCGGGTATATCATATAATATCAAATAATTGTTTGATTAGAATTTTGAACAATCAGGAAGTTTCATATGACACTTCCTTACAAAGTATTTTCTTTCTCTTTTTTGTTTATATCTACAAAATGTAAATATTTACAGGATATCTCATTCATTGCTTAGATTACGTTCTACCGTTTACGATACTCCTCGAAGAATATATTTTCGTATAGATGATTACACTTTTATACTCGTGTGTACTCTCTACATATATACAAATATAATTTCTAATCGTTTCTATAAGCTTTTTTCTTTTTCTTTTTTCTTTTTTCTTTTTTTTATACAATTTTTTCTATACGATAAACGATATTAAAATAAACAGAATAATATGTATACACGTTAATTTGAATAAAAGTAATTTTTATATATAATACGAAAGTTTCTTTTATAATAATATTAATAATAATAATAATAATAATAATAATAATAATAATAATAATAATAATAATAATAATAATAATAATAAATATGTTTATATAATATATTAAAATTTATTAATATATATTATTATTATTATTATATTAATATTGTAATTATTATATTAATATATAATAATAAAAAAGTATATAAATATGTATCGTTTAATAAAAATTAATTATTAAATAAAATTGAGATTCTGTTTAATAGAAAATGTTTACAAAAGTAAAAAAATATAAAAGTAAAAACTTTTATATTTAATTGAAATAAAAAGAAATACCTTTTTTCTATGTTAAGCTCAAAACTACCAATTTATTACATCAATGAAAAAAAATTGCTTGCAACTTACATCTCGTATGATGATTAAAAGTAGATAATTTAAAAAAAAGTTAGGTTAGGTTAAAATATCACCACTACAGCATATATACACGTCTATATACAATACATACTTATACGTGTCTCTACTACTGTCTTTAGTCTCTATAGTATATTTCTTATAAATAATTATAATGTATTATTAATCCGATTAAAAAGTATCACGTAACATTTAATCGTCAGCAACACTCGGTGACATCTAAAACCGACCGTTTTAAATTCCTTTTACTAAGAACGCAAATATTTATTTGTAGATATTAATTAGTGAGAAAGGATAATAATAACGATAATATAAAGTCTAATGTCTTAACTTACTTCGTTGCACCTTTCATGACGTGTCTGTCATTAAATATGGCCGCTGAGGAAAATAATAGGCGTTAGTCATTGGTGAACTTTCGAGATAGTAGCATGAGTGTTTATTATCATTTTTAGTTACCACTTTTATCAGATATTGTTTGTTTATGTTTGTTTTACTTACGTCGTCCTTTGATTGGTTAATATTTTCTTCTTCGTTTGTTTAATTTACCAATCGCACGATTGAATGGCGGATAGTAACAAATTACAAAATAGTGATATTAACACAGTGATACCAACTTTAAAACAAAAGAAAATAATAATGATGATAATAATTCAATCTCACAGTAATTAATATATAGAATTAGATTTACAAATTTTCTAATTAAATACTTAAACTATTTATATTCATTATTTCATATAATGTAACTATATATATATATATATATATATATATATATATATATATATATATATATATGTGTCTTATGTAATTGAATATAATATAAAGAATACAAAGTATATAATATTTTATCGTCATAAAGAGTTGTATCTAATCTGACGAAAAATTATACGAGATAAGAAAAAGAAAAAAAGAAGTAAAATAAAATAAAACAAAAGTAGTATCTATCATTTAGAAATGTGTTTTACAAGAAAGAGAACCAATAAGCGATAAGTTTCATATAAACGAATCAAATTGTCCTTCAAAGAGACGCGACACGTGAGAAGTAGGCTTTAATACTTCACTTATATTCTTTTTACGTGTACATGCAAGTATAATATATATATAATAAGTGCTTGTATAATATATTTATATACACATGTTTAATACATTCGAGTTAAGAGTAGTACATAAATAGTGTTACTTATCTCTTTCTATTTGAATCATTCTATGGAACAAGAAAAGGATAAAAGAGTGAAAAAAAAAGAAATATCGACATAGTTCGAAGAAAAATGTGATATTTATCATCCTAGTAATTTTTTTTTTGTAACAGTTTCTCTTTCATACGAACAAACGTGATACACAAATAATGAATAAATTTTTGATAAGGAAAAATAAACGAAAGTGATATCATTGTCAATCGGCCCCACGTGTGTTCGGCTTCTTCCGACTTTTTTCGTTTCGATTCTCCCCCTCCTTACCACCATCCAAGTGACACACTAACCAATGATCTTTGAGCTCTCCTCAAGAAAAGCAAACATATTTTATTTCTACGAGCATATATATATATAGTGACCGTTTGACAGTTTTAATAGTTTTACAGTGATCGTTTGGCATTGAGCGTTTGACAGTGATCGAGGATATCGCGAGTGTCTCATTTAATTAATTCTTTTCTCGAGTTTATAAATCTCGTTACTTTTTTGTATCTACTATTTTTTTTTTTTCTGTTATATGTGACATAACAGAAACACGTGCGCGGTAATAGTGTATATAAATCATTGACATCATTCTTGTACTGATCTAATTAGTTCTAATTGTTCGATTTGTTAATTACATTCTTTACGAATTAATATTCGTATTTTTTTTTTTTCATTGTCAATTGTTTCGTGTTTTTGTTTTTCAAGTCCACCGAAACGTACAATCAAATTATCAATTTTTATTTGTTACGAACATAAAACTTTCATTTATTCTTTTTATTCATATTAATACATACACAATTTCATACTGTTGTTATATAAATTCTAAACTAATTGCAAGTTTGCTAACGAAACTTACGTGCACGAGAGTTACTAAAAAAAAAACAAAAAAACAAAAAGTGCAACTTAATTAAGTAATATTTGTAAAATAATTTACACTCGGTTGCAGAATTGATTAGATCAGTAAACAAGAAAAAGGTTTGGTTGTCTCGTACAATTTAAACAATTCGATATTTCTAGCGTTCATTTATTTTCATATTATTACAGATTTGTTTCGGAGAAAAGTTTTAATTTTGAAATATTGGAAATCAAAAAAAAAAAAAGAAGAAAGATTAAAGACACATAAAAAACAAAGTGTGCTAGTGAATAATAAGTTATTCGTGTTATTATTATCTTTCGACAAAGACGAATTGAAAAATTATAAAAATGTTGTCGATGTCAACAGACTATTATAAAGATTATGATTTACCTGGCAATGTTCGTATTTATGAAAAACCATTTCAAGATTACATCGTCTATTACGTCGTTAGAGGAGATCCAAAACTTCATTTGCGTGCACTTAGGCACTCATCAGGTATGCTGAGAATGCTGAAAAATAACACCCTTCTTCTTAAGAATTATATTTTGCTTATATCGAATTTTGTTTATTACGACAAATCTTATTAGTTTCATGTTTTCTTTAACTTTTTTTTTTTAAACTTCCAAAAATATTTCCGTTCTCGCTTTTGTTACTTATCTCATTTCAATATTTTAAAATAATTCAATGTTAACACTTTACCGACCGGTAGCGATTCGAGAATCCCATGCCCTTATCACCGGCCACTCAGTCGCATATCGTCCGCAGTGTTCCCATTCGTACGATAATTTGAGGCCTTGTACGATCCAATTTTGAATTTCGAAAACTTGATGACCTTTTTTTTTTAGTCATCAAATTTTGCAAAAGGGGTACGAATTTTTCGATAGTAAATCTAAATTTCGAGAACCACTACCACCCACCACCACCACGATCAACTTTGAAAAAGTTGGAACTTACACTCCTTTTCCAGATTTTGCAAATCTCATCCGAGAAATTATTGTAATTTAAATTTTTCCCGGAGCGTACGATAATTTTCCGGTGTGTACGATAATTTTACGCCCCTGTGTCCCCTTTGTGTTATTATAGGATAACCAAATTGAATAAAATCTTTTATTTTAATGATATTAGTGCTAAACAACATTTATCGGTAAGCTCTGTGGAATAAAAGTTGATTAATCGACTACCGGTCGGTAAGCGCTGAGAACAAAAAGTCGATTAATCGACTGCCGGTCGGTAAAGTGTTAAAAAAATTTTGTTCTTAACACGAGATAAACCAGACCAGTCATTTCGACTGGTCGGCCCATTTTAATTCAAAATTTCTACTTCATGTAACATTTGAGTTCTGTAAATAATTAAGCGTTTTGTTATTTAAAAATGTCTATAAATCCATTTATTTATTAAAATTATTATTGTTAAACATTTTTTGTTATTTTTTTAATAGTAAATAAGTTATTTTGACTAGTCATTTTGACTAGTGTGGTAGAAATAGGTATACTAAAAATGGTGGTATATTTAGTGTTAAGTATTATAAATCATTAAGGGTGCTCCGGCCACGCGTTGCTGTGGCTTTTTTGATGTGAAAACTTCCCACATAACACGATAAGTTTTGAAATCTTTCAGTGAAAATTTTCGTAAAATATTTCCAAAAAATCTTTCAAAAACTTTGCAGGCATCATTCTAAAATATTGTGAAAAGGATTCATAAAAGATTATACAAAAATATTTCAAGAACATTTTAAAAATATTTTACTGAAAGAGTAATTAAAATGTTTAAAACTATTTCTCTGAAACCTAGCAAAAATTTTGCAAAAAGATTTTATAAAATATTTCAAGAAAGTTTGTAAGAATATTATTTCAAATATTTTATTAAATGTTGCAGAAAGGTTTTTAAAATTTTTCTAGTAATCATTTTTTTCAAAACGTTTTGTTGAAACTAAAAAAAAACACTATTAAATTATTTAAAAAATTGTAAACATAAATATTATCGCCTCGATAAAAAAGATAAATATATAGATAGATAGATAGATAGATTATATGCATAACATTTGTCTTCTTTACCAACTGCGCATGCGCGGTAACATGATATCACCACTTACTTCACATCGAATAATTTTACCTTCTAAAGAAAAAATAATTAAGGTGGATTACCCTTATCACTCAGGGATTTAAAAAATATAAGAAATCCTTTTCTCATACCTACCGAATATACACAAAAAATTTAATAAAAATCGGTCAAGTAGTTTCGGAGAAGATTACTTACGAACCCTGTTACAGGGGAATTATATATATATATTAAGATATATGTTCAAATTATTTATTTGAAATTAAATGACCAATACTTATAATATTTGATTATTTTATTATAAACATTGAACCAACAAATAACGTATATCACATTTGATTATTTTGTTTGTTTTATCGGTCCACTTATAAATCTGTTTAGTTTGAATTTGAAAAACAACAATGGCCGATTATGAATCTGTTTGTTCGATTAATCGATGATACTCGGATCATTTCCGATGTGTACGTGCTGATGCTGCATTGTTATTTTTAACGATCTATACATAATTTTTCATTTATATTTATTTAAAGAAAAAAAAAGAAACATTTTATGTAAACGTAATTATAATTTCATTGAGAATATATATATTTATAATTTTTGTTAATCTTTCATTAAACAATTCCTTGAATGTTGTTAAATCGTTTAACCCGTAGCGAAAAAAACCCAGATCGAATAAAATAGAATAAGTCACGGAATTGATGATAGTTCAAAATGATCGTCAATTGTTTATCAAGATCAATGATCGTCAATATTGCTCGGAAAGTCACGTGTATTGAACGTTCGTTCATTTATACGTTATTCTATACATATACAAAATAATTCTTCTTAATGAATGCAAAGTGAACGCCATTTTGAAAAGATGCAATACAATGGAAATAAAGAAAGAAGTTTTTCTATTTCTTTTCATATGATGAATTTGTTTCTTTTCTATTATTTTATACAAATGAAATTATTCATTTATTCTTTAAGAAATTCTTATCAAATATCGAACTACAATGCATTTATTTGTTATTTTTTTATTTATTTGCAGACTCCGATAACGAAAGCAAAGATGGTTCCACGACACAAGAAAAGAAACATGGCCGCATGTCTCAACCAATTAACACTATCGCATATACGGTAAGTTATATATTTTTATTGTTATTTATTGTTCTGTTTTATTTAACAATTTTTATTTACAAAGTTAAACCTTTAAAGTGCATACTTGGTAAAAATTACGTTTAAGTGTACTGTGGGTGTTTGACACCCCAACGTGTTTGAACGCGTCTCCTGAAGCCGCTATTTAATATTTAGACCTCGCAATTTTTTTAAAAGTAGTTTGATACATCTTTTTTTTTTTAAATAGACTAGGTTTTATAACCATTTGTTTATTTTAAATTTGTTTAAAAAAATATTGAAATAAAAACCGCGAAAAAGTGCATTTTTTGCTTAAAAAATCATAACTCGTGCAATTTTACATATTTTTGGACAAAAATTTATAAGCATACTTTTGAAAAACTATGCTTTCAGAAAAAAATTAGTGCAATATCGTGGTTTGCAAAAAAGGTATTTATTTGCACGATTGAAGTGTCAATTTTATGAGAAAATAAAACAAGCATTTTTTGCTATTTTAACCAATTTAATTTTTTTTATAAAAGTAGATTTATAAATTTATAAAAGTACAAAATATAATGAAGAAGAGATACAAAACAAAGTATTTCTACTTAATTATTAAATTTTATTGTAAACATCCACATTCTATGCAGATACCTACGCGATGATCATTGCACATCGGGCGCAGACAAGATCCGCAACGAGTTTTTGTCTTTCTATCATTTTTCTTACGGTTGCAAAATGAGCATCTTGCATAGTTTTCTGCACTTATGATTACATTTTCCCCTGTTGGTACTGTTTCAAGGCCCAAAATTGCAGCTATTCCATATTTGATACTTTTTTGCAAAGTCGGAATTTCGTATCTCTCTTGCAAGTAAGATTTGCTGAGTTGTTCAATGACATCTTCAAAGCACTGTTGTGGAGTTACTTTAATACGTTTACCTTCGTTAATCTGCTTACATGTAAATAATATTCTTGCATTTACGATAGCTTGATCCAAAATACCAAAAAAATGTCTTAAAGACCATCTCTTAGTTCTCCTGGCTGTTGTGAATGCATGACAAAGTTGATCGTATGTGTCTGTTCCACCTTTCGTCTTATTGTAATGAAGAATCATGTCTGGCTTTCCATCAGTAATTGCAGTCGTGGATGTAAACGTTGAAGCTAACAGGACGAACTTATTTTTTGTTGGAGTGTATGACAGTAACGTAATTTTTTCATCGAAGCAAAACTTAGCATCCGGAACTGTCTTACTCGCTACTCTCATCTCATCTGGAATTTCTCTTCTATTTTTCCTGATAGTACCAGTTATAGTCAAATTATACGGCTCTTCCAACATTTTCAACAACAGAGGAATCGTTGTGAACCAGTTATCAATGGTGACAGTTCGATTTGTTCCATGGATTGGTGTTGTAACTTCTCGAAAGAAGTATTCTGGTACGGACTCATTTTTGGAGAGTCCATGAGTTTTTCCCAAGTAAGGAATAGCAAAGATCTAAAAAAATTAATTATTACATTACATTCTAAATTTATAATAAAAAAAAAAAGGAATAAATAAAAAAGATAAAAATATTTACCAAGTAACCAGTTAGGGCATCATTCAACGACTTCTCCATTAGCCCATATTTATCGCGTTTCGATTTCATGTAAACTCTATGTTTGCATCGCCCCTTAAATCCATGCAACTGTTCGTCTACTGTGCACATGCTGCTGGGGTTATAGTTTTTGGAACAATTGTTTATAAAAATCTCCCATAGTTTTCGTATAGGAGCAAGTCTGTCTTCGCGATTTCTTGTTGCTTTTATGTCAAAACGTAAGTTTTCTGACAAAAACAAAAATCTCCTACAGGGCATTACACATCTGTAAAATAATATTCCATTTCCATGATTCCATAACCGTTTTACATCTACTCGATTAGTTTTCCACATGCCAGAATGATATAGAATAGCAATAAAAGCTTTTATTTCCTTTGCCTCTGTGTGATGTTCGTAACTGAAAACTTCTTTGCCCTGAGCTATCATGATAGCGCATTTATTTTCAATTTTTTCGTTAGTACATTCAACAATGATATTTATCATTTCATCGTTGAATAAGACATTCCAAAATTCATAGATTGTGTTGCAGTTTGCAGCTTCATTGATTGGACCAGGTATATATTCAGGTAACGGAGGATTCATTCGCTCTAAAAAAAGTTTTTAAAAAATAATAATCAATAACGCTTCTTCAGTTTTTACTTCAGCGTAACGCGCATATAATAAGCTATTTAATTTTCTGTTTCAAAGCTGTTTCAAAACTGTACCTATAGTATCGGAGCATGGGAAAAATTTCTTCTACGCACGTGTGTCACTCATACACACACACACACACACACACACACACACACACACACACACACACACACACACACACACACCCTAATACTTATACGTATAATGTATTTCTTACCTGACTCAGGCGACGCTTGGTTTATGCTGTAAAAAAAACGGTTCTTTCCAACGCCTTTTCTGTACAATTTAGTTACTGGTCTTCCTCGTGCTCTTTGTGCGAGAGGAACATCATCAAGTTCATTTTCCCGCTCTTCCCTGAGACGCATTTTCTTTGTAACACGAGATTCTTGTAATTCATTTTCAAGTTCATCATCTTCATCTTCTTCATCTTCGTCTTTGTCTTCGTCACCTTCATGCTCAAATTCTGAATTCTCTTCTTCTTCTTCACTTTCATTGCCGCCAAAATCTTCTTCGTCGGATAGAGATTCTAGTAATATTTCACGCACCAAGCGCTGACGTAAGTTAGCCATCTAAATTCATGCCATCTAAAGACGATATGACTTAAATAATGGAAAAAATTTTTTAATTTTATTCAAATGATATACTTACGTTAAAACTTCAACAAAAATCAGGAATATACAGGTAAAAAAATCTGCTCCAAAATATTTTTTTACTCACTATGTGCACAGTGGGTGTCTGACACCCCACGGTTTTGAGAGCTCTACTTTGTGCAACAGCTGCTCATACATTGACGCTTGCCGCACTATACTAACCTACTTTAGTTATAGTTAGTGATCTGAATTAACACTAGATAGCGACACATAACCCATTTTTTCGAATTCAGTACTGTTTTTGAGAGATCAAAAATTTGTTGGGGTGTCAAACGCCCCATGTGCACTTTAAGGGTTAAACGGAAGTAATAACTGGAGGATATATATTATATTGTATAACAAAAAAAAGACTTCAATGATGCATAAAATTGTGTATCATAAATTGTGTTTATCATATTTAAAAGTTCTAATTTGTTTACTTGTTTTGTAAAAAAATTTCTATTTGAATTCTTAATTGAATTATATAGTTGTTTCATTTCAAACAATTACGATGGAAACTTGTACGCCATTTTATAAAACGTTTTACGTTAAACGAGTTATTTGGGAAGCTTAGAATATTGGTTAACTGTATATATGTATATGTGTGCATAAAAGTAAAGTAGTTTTGTAAAATTGTCGAGAAGGGGATGGTCCTTCATTGTTTTATTCGTACTTCTTACCACTCGTATGGAATCCGAGAATCGGAGAACATAACCTAAATTCTCGAAGATCTAGGATTCCTTGAATGCGAACGATATTTGATGATTGAAAGCCTCGAATAGATTAATCTTCTTATTTTCGATGAGAGAACACAAAAAAATCAGAATAAAATATCGAACAAATTTTTGAACAATTGTCTTGTAATCAAAATTATATTAATTTTTTTTTTTTTAATAATAAATAATTTATTGTTTGTGAAAGATATAAAGGAAAACGATTCTTTCTCTTGTACGTTTTATATTTAATTCAAAAAATGTCATGTATTTAAAAAATAAATAAACACGGTATTATCAAATATGCATAATACGTATAGAACATAAAAGAAATATTTTCTTCGTTTTTCTCTGGATCGCAGATTTTTCCTTTAGATTATCATTTTTCTCGTATAAAAGAAGAACTATACTTATATGTTCAATCTTTTTCCATCGAACAAAAGATTCAAGAGGTTTCATTTCTTTTCTTTTCTTTTCCTTGTATTTACTTATTTACAATTCTTATTTCTTATATATATTTCTTGATAAAATATATTTTATGAAAAAATATATTCAATATGTAAAAAGTATAAACGTGAAGAAACAATGTTTATTACAATTATTATAATTTTATTTTTCAATCGAATTTGAACGATCAAATTTAGCACAGAATTTTGAGGTTAATTAGTAAGTTTAACAAGGTTAGGAATTTATTGCAATTACTACCAAGCCATCTATTCTTAGGGTATCATATAACAATAACTTATACAATTAATAAAATATATCGTAGAAAAATATTTTCAATATATGAAACGTGTAAACATCAAAACAACATTTATTACAAGTATTTTAATTTTTTTGTTTCAATCGAATTAAAACAATCAAATTTAGCATAGAATTTTGAGGTTAATTAGTACGTTAAACAAAGTTAGGGATTTAATGCAATTACTAGCCAAGCATCTGTTCTTAGGGTAACATAAAACAATATCTTAATAAAATATATTATATAGAAAAATATTTTCAATGTGTGAAAGGTAAACATCAAAACAACATTTATTACAATTATTTTAATTTTTTTGTTTCAATCGAATTAAAACGATCAAATTTAGCTAAGAATTTTGAGGGTAATTAGTACGTTAAACAAAGTTAGGGATTTAATGCAATTACTAGCCAAGCATCTGTTCTTAGGGTAACATAAAACAATATCTTAATAAAATATATTATATAGAAAAATATTTTCAATGTGTGAAAGGTAAATATCAAAAAAACATTTATTACAATTACTTTAATTTTTTTGTTTCAATCGAATTAAAACAATCAAATTTAGCATAGAATTTTGAGGTTAATTAGTACGTTAAACAAGACTAGGGATTTAATGCAATTACTAGCCCAGCATCTGTTCTTAGGGTAACATATAACAATATCGTAATCGCCATTACTCGTGCATAATCCTTTGGTGTTAGTCTATAATCACGATCAGGAAATTCCCTGACCTATTAAGAGCAGCTTATCCAGTCTGTTTTGGGTCCCTTTGACCTGTTTAATCGATAAATGTCTCTAATCTGGTGGATTCCTCTTATCTCATAGAAGCTGAGAAGCTAGGAATATTTGTTAAACTAACTAATCAACTATTATATATCATATTTCTTTGTTTTTTATATTACAATTAACAATAAAATTTTCAATAAAACGTATTATTTATATATGAGAATATGAAGTTATTACAAATTTGAATATTATTCATTAATCCGATAATACGCGAATATACGCATATATGTGTTTATCTTGCATATGATACCTCACCCATAATAAGTAAACACCATAGGTGCACGTGAACGCACATAAACATAAAATATTACAAATTTAGGGTTATGTTAATTCAATATTACGAATATATGTAGGTTTATCTTACATATGGTACCTAACATACGTAACATGTAAATACCATAGGTGTACTTGTGTACGTATCATATATAACACATGTGCAAATGGCACATACAAACACATACATATTCATATAAATACACGTTTAAGACACTTTGAATACCACAAATATGTGCAACGCGTGTGGAATATTAAGTAACATACATATACACATACATACAAAGTTACAAACAGATACATTTATCTATAAATATAGGTATCTATCACAAAGGTATTTAAACCTTGAAATTCTTTAAGATGAACATAACTGAAGCGTAATATACCAGCTGACCTAGTGAGAATCAAAATCAAGGAAAAGAATAAGTAGTAGAGGGTTGAAAATCGAAGAGGGAAAAGAAGGGGTTGTATATGAATGACGAAAATAAAAGAAAGAAATAAAGGAAAAAGAGAAAAGATGATAAGCTCGTGGCAAGGGTAGGGGAAAAAAGAAAAAAGAAAAAGAAGACACAAGAAGTTGAAATTGGGACGATCGTAGCTTTCTGGCTTTTCTTTTGTCGATGAGAAGGAGTCCCATCTTCTTCCCCACCCCCAATCCTCATCCTCCTATCTTTTTCTTTACTTCGTATAATACTCGAGGAAAAAAACCAGCCCCCTGTTCATAGCTTCAGCAAGGATCACAACAACTACAACCACCACTACCACCATCATCCCCTTTCCATGTTCCTTAAAAAAGACCAGAAAAGCGAAACAATTCCTGTGGTAGCCAGCAAGTACACTTATATACTTGTTGTTCTCTTCGTTTCTCGTTACAGAAAACATCATCCCTTTCTTTTTTTCTGTTCCTTTAAAGTTCTCTTATCAGTAGAAATTTAAAACTCTTTTTACCATATCCGAATATTCCGTGTATTTTAACAAACTATATACTCAATTGTTAAATATTATTTAAGTTTATTATATAATATATTAATTTATTATTTATAATACATATTACATAATATTATATCAATTTATTATAATTTAATTCCGAGAAATATAGTACGAGAAGTTTGTTTAGTTACTTTTTTATACTTTTCTTTTTCTTTTCTTCTTATTTATTTTTATTTACATTTATTATTATAAATTTTAATTCATTATATATATATATATATATAAATTATTTATTATATACATTATAATTCATTTATATAATAAATTAATAATATAATTAATTCATTACATAAATGAATTTTAAATATTGTAAATAATAATATAATTAATTCATTGCATAAATTTTATTCAAATACGAAAATTGGCATAATTTTCAATCAATGTCCGAAATTTTTTTCTTATTATTTATTTATTTAAATTAGTGTGATTATTAAATACTAGGATTATCTTGGAATACTTTTATTACGTCATTGTATACATTTTATTCAAATCCAAAAATTTGTATAATTCTTAATATTCGAAATTTAAATATCATAATATTTTGTTTATTGATATATTGTATAAATATTCAAATAAATATATAAAAAATATGGAAATTAATATATGATGGGGTCTCTAATAGAATGATACGTTATATTTCGTAAATTGCATTCCATTTATGGGATAATACATGCGGAAAAGTTTTCTCGAATGCAAAGGGATTAATGTATTTTCAGATAAAAAATACGAATGTTTAACTAATGGGTATAATAAAAAATAAAATAAAAAAAAAAACATTCTTCTAATTTGCAATTAGTGTTAATCGAAAAGAGAAGAATAAAAGTGGTGAAAGATAGTAATCGTTGTGCAAGATTCGAATCTAATAGATTATTTCACACGTATTTGTAAATAATACAACAATATATATACGTGTATTTCCTATTGTACATACGTGTATGATATACACACGCATACCACATGTTCGTTCTCAAGTTAATTAATTGATTTACATGGAATACTCTGGCTACCAAGCCGAATACCCTCAAGGAATTTCCTCGAATTCCGTGAAATGCACATATCCTTTTCACCCTCCAACCCACCCTTTTCACCCCACGACAATTTCATTTGCATTTCACAGGGAAAAGGAAAAGACCAAAAAAGAGAAAATGAAATCAAATTAAGAATATATTCAATTTGTTTGCGAAATATTTGCTTCCTTTATCGATTTTACTCCTTTTTTTTTTAATTTTATTTTTTTATTAATACACCGTTCGTTCGTTCGTTCGTTCCTTCGTTCTATTCATTAAATTCGAGCAAAAATATTTCATTTTAAATTTATAATTAAATTTTAATTACATCGTAAATCCTTGTGAAATGAAATAAAATATTTTATTTGAATAATAATAATAATAATAAAAATATTTATTAAATATTATTCTAAAATATTTTTTTTTACGTACGCACATCCTTACGCTTCACCACCACATTATTAAAATAATACGAACGTGTTTATACGTCCTGACTAATTTGATTTATTTTTGTGACCTCAAGAGGAAACATTATTTTTTTTTCTTTTTCTTTTTTGAATTTTCTAATTTATTTTATAATTTCTTTGAGAATTACCAGGGAGAAAAGAAAATACTGCACGTATGTAAAAGTATATTATATATATATATCTCGTTGAAAACTGGCTGGTAAAACTTTTTTCCTTTCGATTTCATAAACAGCCAACTGATTTACCGACCTTTCAACGTAATAATTTATATTTTATAGTAACAGGATGAAATAGTAGTAAGTTTTATCCATTAGAGAGAGGGGTCGCGTGATATATTTTTCATGCACATCTTATGTGGCATAAAGCTTTTATTTTCTATCTTTGGATCGATATCATTGAAGCAAACATTTGACCTTAATCGGAAGAAATGTATTTCGAGGAAAAAAAAAAAAGAAAAAAAAAAGAAAAGAAAAAAAGTTTAAATGCGTGAATTTTGTCTTCTAGAAAATTCACCTAAAATTGTTCGAATAAATTTTTTACGATATTACACACACACACACACACATATATATATATATATATACATACATACATACATATATATGTCTTCCTCGAGTAACAAATATGGGTTTATTATATTGTGATTTAAAAATAAAAAAATAAAAAAGTAAAATAAAAATTAAGCTCGGGGGTGAGGGAAATGGAAAAGTATTTTATTTTTTTGTTTTCCAAATCACTGTATATCAGTATACCTCAGAATCACATTTAATATATTTTACGAATATTATTTAAATAATAGGTAATAATAAGTATAGTAGATATTTTATTGTTAAAGAAAAATATTATTATATATAATATTATTATATAAAATAATATATATATTATTATTATTAAATACGTAATAATATATAATATATAAATTATATAATAATAATAATAATAATAATAATAATAATAATAATAATAAAATAATAATAACAATAAAATAATAATAATAATATATAAAAATATATAATATATAAATATATATTAAAAAATATATATAATAACATATATAATATATAATATAATTATATATTTAATAAATTATATATTATATATTTTATAAATATATATATATATTTAATATACGATGATATTTAAGTGAATTTAAAAATAAAATTCAATTAATTTGATATCATCGACGTTTTCTTCTATTATGTCAAAGTCAAAAAAAAAACAAACAAAAATAATAATAAAAAGAACATTTTATCAGAAAATAATGAAAATCTCGTTGGAAAATATTCTCGTAGGAAAATTCTCTATTCTAATTCACCAATCTCTCACAATGACTATATATCGTTCGAATTAATTTCACGGTTCAATGAAATATTCAAAAATGAAACTGGGTATAGGAGAACGTTAAGCACATCAAACATGTTCGAACGTTCAACGATGAGGAATATCGGAATAATGTGAATACATTTGCAGTAAACCCTCTTATCAGGGTGTGAGAGAGAGAAAGAAAAAAAGAAAAAGAAATTAATGAAGGAAGGGTTAACTGCGAATCAATAATAATCAGCTTACATATTGGTGTGTTCATTGATTTCTCATTTATGTGTGACTGACGCACACGCGTACATTGATTGTTTATGTTCAATGTTTGATAATAATAATTTCCTCGGAATCGATGATCATTCACAGGAGAATGGTATTTGTGCGTGTGTGGGATTATTGATTAATAAAACCTTGGTTTGTCGTGCGTTAATTTTTCTCCGTTAAAATCAACCCCTTTTTCTTTTCTTTCATTCTTTCTAACTCTCCTTACACCCCCCACCCTACCCACCCACTCCCACCTTTCACCCATACTTCGTTCTTCGTCCTACAGCTCGCGGCTATTTTCTTTTCTTTTCTTTTCTTTTTTTCTCTTTGTTTTTTTTTTTCCTTTTTTTTTATGTCATTTATAGCCGACATCTTTCATTGTCATGCAAAAAGAGTTTAATGATAAATCATCGAAGTAACTAATGAACACACGTTCGTTCGAACTTTAATACTAAAAAATGAAAAATAGGAGATGAAGGTGTGGTAAGAGAAATAAAAAAAAAAAAAAGAAAGAAAAAAGGAATTTAGAAATATGTTAAAAAACTAACCGATAATACACATTTATTAGTGTTATTTCTGTGATTCGTTGAATCACGTAATATATACAGTGACTCAAACAATTGATCAAATGTTTTCTCACAGTGTTTAAATTTTTATACAGGATGGATCACCACATTTTACCATCTAGATTTACGTTATTATTATTACGCGTAGCAGACAATGTTTCACATGGCAGTCTGGCAATAATTATTATTATTATTAAAAATAACAAATAATATTATTTCGTAGAAATGAATGATTATGTCAGAATTCAGTTGAGATAGTTGTTGTTGTTTCGGGTATCTAATCATAGTTAGTTGCAAGTGTTATGCGCGTTTGTGGTTTATAAACCGCCAAAGGAAACTTGTCCTTTAAACATATGAATTATATTATGTTTCGATATATATATATATATATGAACCCATAATTATGAAAGTGGTCGAAAAAAGTTAAAATAAAATGTAAAAAAATTAATTTATATATCAGTTATTTCACATTGCATTATTTTAAACTAAATTAATTCAATGTATTATAATTTTCACAATATTATTAAAAATAAACGTTTAAATAGTGTTTGTTATTTCAATTTTATTAATATTTATTATATAAAATTGAATTTAGTATTTTTATATAAAATTCATATATATATATAGTGTTTAAATATAATACAAAAAAATATATATTAAAAATATTATATAAAATTATATAAAATTCATGTAGTGTTTGAATAAAATAAAATAAAAAAAATTAATTATATCTAAAAATATATATTTATTATATAAAATAAAATATTTTAGATAAGATAAGAAGTTTATTTCAGGTATACCCTTTTAGGGTGTTTACCCCGAAGGCCCCCCTACATGTTCGTTCCCCTTTACAATGTACTTAATTCTAATTATGCCCTAATATAATATTAGCTATTAGTATTAACAATATAAAACATTATAAAACAATATAAACAACATTAAACAATATACCACATTTAGTAACTATATAGACTATATAAAACTATAACATATATATACTTCATATTCCCTACATCTATTTCCTTATATGTCTAATTGTTCCACTCACACTCTGTCTATCTTCTCGTTCCCCCCTCCCCCTATCCTGGCCCATTTTCCTGGCTAGCCTTTCGAAACCTCTCACATATGCACACAGTTGGGGCACCGGTTCCCCCCTCAACGCCATTTCTACTCTTCTATCTATTTCTTCGCCTCCCCTCTCCCCAATCCACTTCTCTAGGTTCTCCACTACTGCTTTCCCCATTTTTTTCCTTTATTTTCCTGCATCTACATATGTGCCCCACGTTCTCCGGCTCTTCTCCGCAAATCCTACATCTTACGTCACTGTATCCCTTATTGCCCTCCCTTCCCACATTCCCGCACCTGAGTCTCGCCCAGGTTTCCTTCGTTCTAGCTGTTAAATTCCCATTTTCCCAGTATTTCTCTGCTTCTATTGAATGTTTTCTATTTTTGTATTGCCCACAATACGTTGATTGGTCGATTTTGGTCCAGTCTTGTTGGATTTCCTGGTCTATCTTTGTTTTCTTTGCTCTTTCTATTATCTTCTTCACTCCCTCTCGATCGCCATTTGCAATCGCTCTCCACAAACCTCCTTCGCCAACTTCCTCCATCGCTTCTTGGACTTCCCTTCCCCATTTCGTTGGGTTTCCATTACGAACCCCCCTCGCTTCTTCCTTGAGACATTTTCTTGGCCATCTTTCCTCCCCCATTTTCATTATTTCTACTAAGTAGTTACCCGCTCTTTTCCATATTTCTGTCGTCACGCTTCTACGTCCCGATTCCATCCTCCATATGTAGTTCGGCGTATTACTACTCAAGCCCATCGCCATCCTAGTGTACCCTCCCTGTAACCTCTCTGTTGCCTCTCTTCTCTTCCACCCCCCACACCTCACTTCCGTATAACAATCCACTTCTGACTATCGCGTCCATCAGATACATTCTCCTCTTCAGACTATTTATCCCGGCCCTTTTGAAGGTCCCCCAGGTTGCGTTGGTTGCTCTTCTTACTTTCCCCATTAAGATGCTTAGATGCTTTTCGAACGTGTTGCCGGTCGAGAAAACAACCCCCAGATACCTGTATTCCCTAACGATTTCCAATTCCTTGTTCCCATACTTCCATTTCTGGTTTTCCTTATTCCTGCCCCCCCTTTTGAATCTCATAATTTTCGTCTTTTGTATATTGACCGTTAGTTTATTTCTTTCCACGTATTTTTCCAGCGATCTTAACATGGACCCGAGCCCCTCCTCTTCATCCGCCACCAAGACAATATCATCTGCGAACTTCAGCGCCCATATTTTCTCTCCCCCTATTACCGTACCTCCTTCATTTTTTGCTTTCCATATCATGTCCATATCCTCTATGAACAGATTAAACAGTGCCGGGCTCAGGGGACACCCTTGCCTCACCCCCTTTACCGTCTCAAAACGTTCCGTTACCCCCTCCCCTGTAATAACCTCATTTATACTGCTTTCGTATATCCTTTTTATTATTTTAAACAATCTTCCTTTCAATCCCAACTCCTTTAATTTCTTGAAGAGCAAATCTCGGTCCACTGTGTCGAATGCCGCTTTGAAATCCACAAAAGCCGCGAATAGCTTCCCCCCTTGTTCTTGAGCTTGTTATTAACTAGCGCATTCAACACAAACACGTGATCCCTCGTTCCCCTCCCGCTCCTAAAGCCCGCCTGGCTCTCCTTCAACACTCTCTTCCCTTCCAACCACCCTCTGAGTCTTCCTGCCACTATTTTGGCCAGTAGTTTATATCCCGTGTTCAGAAGTGTGATACCCCTATAATTTTTTGCGCAGTTGACGTCTCCCGTTTTGTGTATCGGGAAAATTCTCCCTACTTCCCACCCGTCTGCTAAATCCCCCCTATTCCAAAAATCGTTTAGTATGTCTTTTATTTCGTTGTGTCCCTCCTCAGTCATAGCTTTCAAGAATTCTATTGCTATTCCATCCTCCCCGGCGGCTTTTCCATTTTTCATACCTTTCAGTGCATTCTCTACTTCCTCCGAGCTAATCTCTCTGTTAGCTATCGTTGTCCATGTGTCCTCCTCCTGTTCTTCCTCCCCCGCAGCTTGTTCTCCTCCCCCTTCCCTTTCGCTCCTCTCCGTTCCTCCCAACAGTTCGCAGAAGTGATTCCTCCAATCTTCCTTGCTGATATTTTTCCCCATGTTTGCTCTTTTCGATCTAAAGGGCCTTATTGCTTTCCAAAGTTCTACCATGTTCCGGCACCCTTCTACCTCTTTCCACCTCTTTTCTAAAATTTTTCTCTGCCTACTCCTCCTCATTCTTTTTAACTCCCTCCTAGCTTCCTTTAGATTTCTCTTCAGCTCTTCTTTTTCCTTCTCTGTTTTCTCCCTTAGGTATCTTTTCAGCCATGTCCATACTACCTTCCTTTGCTCTTTTATCTCCATCGGCATTTTCCTTGCCCTTTGTCCCTTGCCGCTTATCGTCACTGTCATTCCCACCTCCCCTGCAGTCCTTTCTATGATTCCCTTTAACCGTTTCCATCTTGGACCCCCTCCCTGTACTGGTCCCGTTTCCGTCCAGTTTTCTCTGAACTTCTTCTCGTAATCTGCCCTTAACTCTTCTCTCCACCTTAGCCTCTTTATTTCCTTCTTTTCCGTCTTGTACTCCTCCCTTTCCATCGCCCCATTCTTCCTTCGCTCCGATCCCAAGTTGATTATTAGTGGTAGATGATCCGATTCCACTCTTGCTCCTATTTCCATTCTCCCGATTACATTGTCTATTTTCTCGCTAATTATTAGGTAATCAATCACCGAACCCCCTTTTCCTTCTCCCCGACGTATGTAAATTGCCCTTCCCAGTCCCCCTCGCACCTCCCATTCATTATTACCAACCCATGCTTGTAGCAAAAGTTTACGAGTTTCTGCCCCTCCGCATTCTTTGTTTTATCTTTAGATGTTCTTTCCCCACCATCATTTCCTCCGTCTTGCAAACTCCCTCCCACTTCCCCCGTTCTCGCATTCCAGTCTCCGATTACAATTGCATTCTCATTTTCTTCTTCTATTTTTTCCATTATTTCTGACAGTTCATATTCCAGTTTCCCGATGCCGCAATTATTGTAGATTGTTACAATTGTACACTTCTCCCCCTCTTTCCCTATTTTTAACCCTTTTATTATCAGGCCTTCTTTCCACCCCCGTAATCGTCATTTTCTGTGCAAGCTCCTCTTTTATCCCTACCAGCTGTCCCCCCATCGCCCTCCCTCTTTTACTTGCTCTTGTTGCTGGTTTCGTGTACCATTTAAACTTTTGGTCCAGTGTACTTATAATTCTGCTTTCATTCTTTTCCTCTATCCAAGTTTCCTGTAAGGCTATGATGTCATGCCTCCCCAGGAGGTCCCACGCTTCGCTGATTTTTCTCGCCCCCGCGATGTTCCACGATATCAGCCTAATAGCCCCCCCCCGTATCCTGCATTCCACCTGCCGTTCCCACGAAACCCCCGACGCTCTCGCCCCTCTCGCCACCCTCGAAACCCTCGAATCCCCCCTCCCTCTTCCCTTCCTCCTGTACCGTTCACCCTTCCACACTCCTCCTCCCAGTCTCCCTTCAGCTCATTCCACCAGTACCATTGTCCATTTATTTCAATTTTCTGGTATCCCGCTCGTACCCTCTCCCCCCTTTTCTTCTTTCTTCCGCTATCCTTTCGATCCAACATTGGACCTGTCTCTCCCTACAGGTCCAATCGTCCGTGATATTCAGTATTCCCCCCCTCTCCTGTAGTTCCTTTTCATTACAGCTGCCTTGTCTCTCCCCCCTCCCAGGGTCGCCACTAAACCATCTTCCGTCCATATCCACTTCCTGACGATCGGTCTTATTCCTACCTGACGGTGGATCATCGTTTCAATTCCGTACGCCGAGAGTCTCTCTGCTCGTCCTATTCCTTGTATCATGATGTTTGTCTTTCTCCTTCGTCTTTCCTCTTTTTCTCTTTCCCATTCACCCCTACTCAATCTGTCTGGGTGCACCAGCTGTTCTTCTCTGCGCCTTCTTTGCACCCCCTTCGTTCCTTCCCCCCTTCTCGTGCGTTCCTTACCCCCCGGTGGCGAACACGCCAACTCCGTGTCGCTAACCATACTCAAATTACCCCTAACCCCTTCGCCCTCGATCTTTCCGTTTTTGTTCCTGTCCGTCTCTCCCCCTAAATTCTCATAAAATAAAATATTTTATTTAAAATCTATAAAAATTGTTGTTTTTTTTTTGTAATATTTTGAAATAAAACATGATTTAGATCACTTTCATAATTATATCCATATATATATATATATATGTGTATGTGTCTTTCTTTGTCTCTCTTTTCTCCTTTCTAATTTTCTCTCTTTCTATTCGTTGTGATATATAGGTGGGCGACAGAGATACGCTTACGTCAGTGGCAGCCAGATTTGATACCACACCCTCCGAGCTAAGTAAACTCAACAGGCTTGGTAGTACCTTCATCTATCCAGGACAACAATTATGGGTTCCAAACAAAGGAGGAGGCCGCCCTGAAGGCGGTACCACAACAGACGCACCCAGTCCAGATCCTCCACAGGATCATGACTCACAGGACGATTTGCCACCAGAAGAAAAAGGTACTAAATTGTCTCATCTATTTTCTTTTCCTTTCTTTCGTTTTTTCTTTATTTCTTTTTGTCTTTATTTCGTTCTTTATTTCTTTGTTTTATGGGGATTGAAATTAATTAATTAAAATCAAGTAAATAATTTGCTAAGTTTCTTTTTTTTATCTGTTTATTTCTATATTATTTTATTTTTTTATTCTTAAATTTTTTTATTGGTTTGTTTGTTTAAAACTACAGATAAGAGAATAAGTTTTAAGAAAATATTATCAGTTTACCGATTTTTTATTTAATAATTATGAGTATTGATTTTTTTTTTTTTTTACTTTTATTTTTATTTTGAATAATTCGAAGAAAATGTTATTAGTTCTCTTTTCTATTGTTTAATATAATATATATATTTTTTTTAAATTAATTAATTAAAATCAAGTAAATAATTTGCTAAGTTTCTATTTTATTTTTTTATTTTGATCTTATTTTTTTTTGTTATTTTTTTATTTGTTTGTCTGAAACTACAAATAAGAATAGATATATAAGTTTATCGATGTTTTATTTAATAATTATGAATATTGATTTTTTTTTTATTTTTATATTGAGTAACTCGAAGAAAATGTTATAAGTTTCATTTTCTATTGTCTAATATCATATTTTTTTTTTGTAAATTAATTAATTAATTTATTTTTGTTAAAGAAATACAAAATCACGAATAAAAAATCCTTCCATTTTGAAAGTAAAAGAAATTAGAATGTGTTTGCTTTAAAAAAAATAAAAACGAGAAAATCTTATTAAACTTAATTTATGTTTTCTTTTCTATTGTTTAATATAAATATTTTATAAAATTAAATAATTAATTTATTTATTTTTGTATTTTTTTTTTTAAATACAAAAATCACTGATAAAGAATCCCTCCATTTTGAAAGTAAAAGAAATTAGAATATTTTTGATTTAAAAAAATAGAAAGCAAAATCTTATCGAATTCGATTTATGTTTTCTTTTCTATTGTTTAATATAAATATTTTATAAAATTAATTAATTAATTTATTTATTTTTGTAATTTTTTTTTTTAAATACAAAAATCACGTGCAACAGTGATTCCTTCATTTTGAAAGTAAAAGAAATTAGAATATTTTTGATTAAAAAAAATAGAAAGCAAAATCATTATCAAACTCGATTGATATTAAATACAAGTCATTTATCTTTTATCTATTCCTTCGAATATATTATTGTTAATTATGATAATATACATACATATGAAAATATATAAACTCTCTTTTTCTTTCAATATGGATACTATCGTATTATGAATAATGTAACAGGATTCTATATAGTCTTCGTAAAGCTCAAGGTAAATCGCGGTGGCTCACTTAGCCAAATGTTGAGAAAATTGGAACTCGATGTTATCTTAGAATACGAACGTTCACTATTGCATATTAATACCTTACTGTTATAATATTTATATAAAAACAAAGTACACGAATATGATACGAAAGCTTTTACATTTCGAAATTTAACGAATGAGAAATTCATCTTTTGATTTCATCTTTTTATCAAAATTCTCCATTAACTAGTAACAACAAAAATTTCTAAATAACATTTGTTATCATTAAATATTTTATATTTTATATTTTCCACATGTTATACTAGCCATTTCAAAATTCAAAACGGGTTTTTTCTTTTTCATCATCAATTTCAAATTTCACGGTTCAACGATGATACGTTCTATTTTATATTTCTTATTTTATTTTGAAATATCTTTTCGTATTGCCGCAGTATTCCGATATACATACGTCAACTACAAAAACATCGTATGCTTTTAAACATTATGAACCATCGTAATAAATGATCTATGACACTATTCCGAACCATTTGTCATCTGTTGTATATATTAAAATATAGTAGGTATATATATAGGTTTCAAAATGAGTGGATATCATTTGAAAAGTGGTTTTTCACTATGCTCAAATAAAAAAAACAAAAATACATACGATCATATTTTCGAATCATGGCTTTTATTTTTTTTTGTATTACACTCGTTTTTGTATAATTTTCATCGCAACTTTTTGTTCATAGAAAGATTTGTTTTCAAGATAATCGAATCACGAAATTATTATTCTCGGATATTTAAAAAAAAAAACTCTCTATGTGATTGATAGTTTTCCCATTAAGAACATTATTATGATTGAAAACAATTTTCACGATGAGAAGGTTTCTCTCTATGAAAATATTTGACGTAAATGTAATCTTCCTACCACTTCCATTTTCTATCATGTTTGATGAAGTTTTGAAAAATGAGATGAATATTTTTTATAAATTACAATTAATTAATTGTTGTTTTTCATCGTACTTTATAAATCATAGTTTTATGTTTAATTAATCATTAGATAGGTATTTGCTCAAAACTCCGACATTAATATTCAAAATAAATCGTATTAACGTAAATGCAAAATGTAGCTTGATTTATCTCTGATAAATTTCGCGATATTATTCCAGGCTGTACGATCACGTTTCTACGTCCATTGATAGATAGGTCAATCATAAATGATCAATAATGTAGACACATAGCACAATCACATTTTGTACACAAACTGTAATTGCTATTGGAAAACAAGAGCTTAGAAAATGATTTGTTTTAATTACATTTGTCTAGCTTATAAATAACGTTACTCTATCTTTAGATTACTTATATAATAAAAATATAAATATAAAATATATATACGAGGGTGGGATAATTGTTTTTCTAAATATAAGTGAATTTATTACCAAAAATAAAATCAATTTCTATGTTAGTTTGAAAATGTTTCAATTCAACCACGTATAAATAATTATTTGTATTCTCACGTGATTTTGTATATTTTACAGAACTATTAGACAATTTACGACCTGTATCACCTAAACCAGGCCACATCGAAAGAGTTAAGACTCCCCTTGGGAGTGGAAATGCTGTTATGGAAGATGACGAGCAACCATTTAAAGAAAGATTTTTGAAGATCAACGTACGTCATATTACAGATGGACAGGTAATTTATTTACTTCATTTATAATTAATTAGAAATATATTTTTCAATGATATATAAATGATTGAAATAAATTAATTCAATGTTAAAATAATTTGTTTTATAATTTTTAGGGTGTGGTAGGCGGCGTATTATTGGTTACACCAAATGCAGTTATGTTTGATCCAAATGTCTCGGATCCTCTTGTCATTGAACATGGTGCTGAATCTTATGGGGTTATCGCTCCTATGGAATTTGTAGTTAATGCTGCAATATATTACGATATTGCTCATATGAGAGTGGGACATGCAAAATCTGGCACTTTGGAGAAGAAACCTGATATATATTACATGAATAAGCCTTCTCAAGCGGATAGTCAAAAATCTCAATCACCAGGCAAAGATGAAACTTTTCCTGAATTGGCAGCTGATGACAATGAAAGTGTATGCAGTTGTGCAGAAAGAGAAGGGGATGCTTTTCCAAAAGCTTTTGATAGAGAACTTGTAACACCTACCAATCTTCAAAATGTACGTAAATGAATTAAATGAATTACATGTTGTTTGATCTATGAATTATATTAATTAACAAACAATAATTTTATTTATTAGGAGGATAATGTAGCGCCAATTAAAGAGAAGGAAGAAAAAGAAGAAAAGGAGAATATTGTAAAAGAACCATGCGTTGGTGGTCAAGGGAGTAGAACGTTAGAAGAACGTAGGAGATCGATGTTAGATCATCATTGGGCAGTTCCTAGCAAGGATCGAAGTACATTTTCGGTCGACGATGAACAACAAGATTCTTTGAATTCTGACAAGGTAAAGATTATATATAAAATATTATTTTGTGTTAACTAAAAGTTCTCATTTAATTACATCAAAATAATTATCTATTATTATAACAGACAGAATCAGCAAAATCTAATGCCATTCCTGAAGACGAGGAAGGATCTCTAGTCAAAATGTCTTGTCATGATTCTGGCATAGACATACGTGATCCCAACCCACCGCTTCCTATTGTTCAACCTATGCCAGCAAAAAAAGTATATTCAGATGCGGATATTGTTTTATCTTCCGATTGGGTTCCACCGATAACAATAGCTCCAACTAATATCACAACAAGTTCGTTAGATAGCGGTCCTACCATCAATGGTAGAAAGAAAGCTAGTTCGGTATCATTTAGTTTAGATAGTAATAACGAAGAACCTGAGAAGGATGAGGAACATAAGGATGATGATAAACAAGAATCTAGAAAAAACAAGGTATTTAAAAAGGAAAAACCGTTGATTTATAAATTTGTAAATATGATTCTTTATTTATATTTGTATATATTTATATAGTATTTGCATATATTTATATATTTTTCTTTTTAGATGTTAAAACGATTGTCTTATCCATTGTCATGGGTTGGAATGGAAGGACTTACCGGTGACAGAGAAGATGAAAGCAAATCTGTTTCTGATAGAGTTTCAAGCTTGCCGAATAGTGCTGATTCACATCATTCATCTGTCTTCAGTAAAGTTTTCTCAAGGTAAACTTATTTTTATATTATATTTTATCTTTTCTCTAATTATTTATTTTTATTAGTCAGCGTCTTGTTTTTCCAATTATTATTATAACATAATCTTCATAAATTTTAATATATACAAGATGTCTTGTAAGTGATGATACAAGTGAGCAAAGAGTGATTTTACATGAAAAATTAAATTGAATTAACACATACACTTGACTGAGCTTGCAAGCCTGGAAACTAAAAAACCTTGTTCGATAAGCATAAAAGTAGAATTAATATAAAAGTTATATGAAAACTATTTTCCAAACAATCCCGGAGTAAAATAGCAATATTCATCGAGCTGAATTACATTTTTGACTTAATTTTTCATGCATAATTATCCTCTGCTCGCTGTCTACTACCAATTACAGGAAATTCTGTATATTATATATGCTTATGTTACTTATTATCGTATTCAGCTGTCTTAGGATTGTGTAAATTCGAACAGATATATTTCAAACAGGATTGATAAATTGGAACGCTGAAATCTGTCTTGTATGTTCTAACTTTTCTTTACAATCGCGTGTGATTGCTTTTTCGCAAATTTCTAGAAAGCGTAGAATATACTTGAGGTTATTCGTTGGAGGTTATGTCATTTCAAACTACATAGATATATATTTTTAATATTTTATCTTATTTAAATTATACGAAAAAGAAGTAACTACGTTAAATTTTGGATACAAAACAAATATATAATGTGAATATCCTCAGGTATTATAAAATAGAATTAATTAGTAGTAACTAACGCATAGAGAGAGAGTGGCTTCCTGCATTTCTAACAAGCACTATGAAAATATATTTACTAATAAATAGAATATAACCAAAAAAGAAAGAAAAAAATGGGGATAATACACATATCTGAATATAAGCAAAGGAATAAGAGTTCTCAGTAGAGCAATTGCATTACTAACAACTTTTAATTGTCATAAAAAAAAGTATTCCTAACGTTTTGAAACTGATTATTCTTCCATACAAAATTATTTCTTAATTTTCTAATTAAATTTTTAATTAATTTTAATATGAATGATCAATTTCAATATTATTCGTTGGAAACTTTTTTGATTGTTTAACTTTACTAACAATATGTAATGGTGGTGGTAAAAGCTCGCCAATCAACCTGGTGAGTGACTTTAGCTCGGGCCTCTTTGCTAAAACTCCCAGCGAAGAGAGTGGTGGGGGCGGTAGAGCTGGAGGAACACCTCCGCTTATCGCCTCCTATCTCTCCCAGGATTCCAGCAATTCTCAATTTTCACCAGGTCCAGGAGGCCTAATTGGGTGAGTTTGACCCTGATCTCGTCACACGTATAATTGTATAAAATATACATTGGTCCCTTTATTCGTTTGTCAAAATGTGTGATTTCCTTAGTTATTTCTAACCTCTTACTGATACTCTTATTACATTTTTTATTTTTGTGTACTCGAGTGGAATGTTATTATAATATTATGTATAGTATTATGTATTGGTATTGAAAAATCTTTGCAATTATTCTTCAACGATATTGTTATATTTATCGACAAGGTATTTTTCTTTTATTTTTCTGTTAACAATCCTTTATATATATATACATGTCTCTTTATATATTATATTATGCTTATCGTATCATACACTTCTTTAACCTCTACCTTCGTATCTATAAATTTGTTTATATCTTTCTGGGGTTAAGGGTCCCCCAGATGGTTCCTGCTTTCAGGTAAATGTGTAACATATCTCCAAAACTTTACAAGATAATCAAATACAGCTTGCTATATTATTATTAGTGCTTAACAAACTGCTTACAATCAAATACGATACATTATTAACACATTAAGCACAGCATTGATCTTTAGCGAGTGACAGTAAAATTTTTCTTTAGGCAACGTCGTAGTCCAATACTCAACAAGTGATCATTTCTTGAATGGAAAATATAACAAAATCAGTTTTGTGCTTAATGTATTAATATACACTACATATAGAATATCTTGAAATAGCCACCAAGTTAGTTTACAGCGTACACTGGTATTGGATCCTTCCTTTCTATGTCAATGTTGTCAAATTTATATTTATTTAAATTATTTTAGCATTACGAGGATGTCTCTCGAATGTTATCATTGAATTAAAAAAAAAAAAATAGATTAAATAAGAAAAGAAAGAAACATTCGTTCAATTAACACTCGTAATGTGTCTTAATAGAAATATAACTTTTATTGAATGTAATTTCATTCTTTATTTATTTTCCAGGCGTTCTTCTGTTGGTACTTTCATCAGACAACAACCTCTAACATCGTCAGGTAGTAGCAGCGTAGACAGCAATCGTGGAAGTAAAACTTCAACGACACAAGCACCACGATTGGATTATCGCAGTATGGTCTCAGTTGAAGATATGCCCGGGCTGTTCGTCAGTTTTGACAGTAAGTATCATTATGATTAAAATGAAATATAAGTCTGGAAGTTATACATTCTTATCGGAAAGAATAACGATATTAGTCTTATAAAAAACACATTACAATAAGATAGATACTTTTCCTTCTCTGACGAACTTTTTTCATTTACGCGATTCCATACTAGTTGGGCTAATTTTCGTAAGAACTTTGATATAAGAAAAAAACACATACATTTAACGGTAAGAATGGCAAACGGGAACTACGTGTTTCGCACTGCACTCGCTCGTTATATGCTAGACGGCTTTTTAGATAATGTTACGTTGCTAATGTTATTAGTGTCCCTTTGCATAAACATAGGGCGCTTTTGGATACAAACAAATATTCATATGTACGATTTTAACTTGAAAACAAAAAAAATTCTAATAATACTTCTATCTTAAAGATAATGTAAATAGACAGTATAGTAACCAAATGCGCTTATTTCATTCTATATTATCAAGTAGTTTTTCATATTCTATATTTTTGAAAGTACGTTTTAAATTATAGTTTTGAAATATGCTCATTTGTCTTGTTGGAGATTATATAATTAAGTGCGTTACAATTTTATGTCCTTATTCTTCTTCTTCTTTTTCTTCTATATTTCTACTTTTTCTAATTTAAAAGGGTTATGAGACTTTAATGTTATCTATTACATTCTCATGTTACTAAATCTTGTGTTATTTAACAAAATCATTTTACAATGACTAGATAGATGGATAGAATTAAAAAAAAGAATAAAAGGAAATAGTTACTTTACAATGTAACTACGAAATCTAATTTAACAGCTAACAATATATATATATAAATGGTATTTATAAATAATCTACATTCTTGTAAATTTATCATTATGCAAAATGCTTTTTCATTAGATTACAAAAAAAAGGTGTTAGGAATGCAAAATTTTCTTTCTTCGATAAGAAGAAACATTGATTATCTATCTGAGAATCTTGAAACCCTTTGTGCCATTTTTATATGTTTACGACGATTATGAACTGTTCATTTTATGATCATATAATTGTTATTATACAATGTAATGTATTTTAACTTTTCTTATATAACATTAGTTATTCCTGAGAGAATTACATTGTTTTTTCTACGTTATTCATATCGTTAGTAATATGCATGAATGTATACCGATTGGTAACTTTATCATTAGCACGACGGGTTTCATCATTCATTAGCAAAATATTCATACTAATGCAGTAATGTTACATGTTTTTGTTGTCCCTCTAGTCCAAGCACCTAATTTTCCTGAACTTGAAGGCCTCGGTAGGTTCATACTGTATTAGCTTGCTCTGTCCCTATTCTTGTGTTACAACCATCTATTTTTAATAATTTTTCTTTTCTTTAACATTATATTTCAGCTTAATTTTTATATTATTATTTTCTCCTTTATATATTGCCACGCAAGAAAATGTTATTATTTGCTGAGTTTTCTTTTAATGATCATCATTCAAATTTACATTTCTATTTTCCTTCCAATTTGCTGCCTATAGGTGCACACTATTGTATATTTGAGAATATATCCGATCACTTACTTTATACTATATAATTTATTATCGATGTTGTATTGTTCCTCTATATATACGTTTTTCAGTTTTTATTTCAATTTTTTGAACTATCTTGATTTAGATATTTGCCCTATCATACGATATCTCTTTATCGAGTTATACAAGGTGTCTTATAACTAAAGATACAAATGAGCAAAGGTTGATTCTACATAGAAAACTAATAAGTCAAAAGTGTAGAATACAATTTGTTCATACAAGGCTTTATTTTTGAGAAAAATAAGTTTGCAGATTTGTTGAGTACACACACGTGCACTTGACTGAACTTACATTTCTGGAAACTGAAAGTTTTATATGAAAAAATGTATTTCATATTTTTGACTTATTGTTAGTTTTCATTAATTTTCATGTAGTTCTTTGCCTGTTTGTTCTATCAGTTACAGGATATTTTACATAAAATTAAAGTCAGTATACATAAAGAATTTTGTCTCTAATTTTCACAGATATATTATATATATAATCTCTTTTTTTTTTTTTGTTAGTTTACGTGTAATAATTGTTGTTTTATCAAACTACATAGTTTACATGAATATTTCTCATTAGCTGTGAACAAAATTGAATCTCAATTATCATATATACATATATATATATATATTCATATATATATATTATATATTTTTAATTATTGGTGTTAGATATAATACTTCACACATTTCGTGCATGGATTTATTCTAAATATGATTCAATATTTTATTGTAAAGTGTGCTTATTTTTTCCATTTTCTTTTTTCTCTCTCTCTTTCTCTATCTAAAAAAAAAAAAAAAAAAAAAAAAAAAACAAGAAAAAAAAATATCTAAACAATTATAAAGTTATGAAACGTTTTTAGTGTGGTATTTCTTATTATACAGATATTCAGCTTAATACTGAGAGGACCAGTTTATTAAAATTAATCGTTTTATTCGATTACGCAGTGTTGATTTTTCTTATAGCTATTTTTAAGATGAAACATTAACTGTTTTATCATACAGAAAAGTGTGAGGACCTTTCTCGTCTATTGTATATAAAATAATCCTAAATAACACAAATTTGTTTATTTTTAATATTCGAAAGGATTTTTCTCAATGAAAAGACAAAAAAAAAAGCTATTATAATTATATCTTTTAATAATATTACGTTTATTTATATTATAATTATAATGAAAATATTTTTTTCTTCCAATTATGCAGAACTGATACCAAGACCAGCACGATCTTGTGAAGATCCACCATTGTATTTGAGACTACGTACTGGAAGACCTAAAGATAAAAAAATACCCCGATCTACCCCTATTATGAGTTATGGCAAGAAGAAACTGCGTCCTGAATATTGGTTCAGTGTTCCACGTAATAGGTATGATATATTTTTACTATAATCTATAATTGTTCAAATTTATCTAAATGCATATCGGTATACAAGGTACGCATATAAAAAGCATGCTTAAATCATAATTTAAATCTATTAATCAATTAATAAAATACATATTGAGTGATGAATATTAATCAATCAAATTACATCAAAATAACTCAAAATTATTTTAAATTTCTAATATAATATTAAAACAAAACAAAAATAAAATAATAAGGTAATAAAGAAAATACGTATACTGAAAAGAAAGAAAAAGATATTAACACTAGATATATTACCATTTTCGGTATACCTATTTCTACCACACTAGTCAAAATGATTGGTGTATAAAAAAAATGCTTTTTGAAGCTTCCAGTCTTTATTTATTCCTAAAAAAATAACAAAAAATGTTTAACAATAATAATATTAATAGATAAATGGATTTATAGACATTTTTAAATAACAAAACGCTTAATAATTCAAATGTTACATGAAGTAGAAATTTTGAATTAAAATAGCCCGATCAGTCAAAATGACTGGTCTGGTATATATTTAGTGTTAAATACATAAATAAAACAAAAATGTAAAACTTTTAAGCAAGTAAAATGATTGTATCGTTGATTAGAATGCGTTATGCGTATTTCTAACAAATAATCAAAGAAAGAAAAAAAAGAATACGAAGAAGATAAGAGTTTATTATGTACGTGGCGTAACCTTCGAAAGTGCATGTGCACGTTTTGTATCAGTAACGTTAAGGTCACGTGACCATAGCGATACACCAATAAGCTGTTAGTTATTCCTAGAACATAGTCTGACGTTTCTCCCTAAGTTCTCCGGAAGTTTTGTCTGCTGTGTGTTAAGATCGGTCGACATTACGGTAACGGGATAAAAAAAAGATTTAAAAAAGTAAAATACAAATAATAATAATAATAACAATTGATCGAATAAAGAAATCGTTTAAATTGGTAGTATCCATCCCCTGTATGTGTTATCAAAAATCGTGCGTTAGTATTCTCTCGGTAATCAAAGTGAAAATATAATGATAAACTCATCGCAATAACTTTTTGACGTATTTAGAGGTTAACTTTTGATCATGTGACACGCGTGATTCACGAGGCGCGTAATTTTAAGTAATTATTTCCATCATATATAAGTGATCGCTTGTTACATCAAATAATAATCGGCACGTTCGTTTGTTTTTATTTTTATTTCGAAAATATACTTTTACGTAGGAGATATTTTATAATTTTGAAAGAAGATTGATTATATTATTTTTTTGTTATATTTAATACATTTTGTTTTGAAATTTTAAATGCAATAGAAAACTTTAGCGTAAATCGTCTGGAATTTTAATGCGCGTAACGTTCGCGAATTTATTTTTATATATTTACGAATATATATAATATAAAATTAAAAAATGAGTTGGATGTTGAGTAGCGTGGGCGGTTTCGTCGATGCGATTTATAATAATCAAGTAAAAAATACTGTAAGAAGGGCAATGCCTTTTATTTACAACAGGTAATTTAATATTTTTAATTAATGATGATGTAATTCTTTTTTTTTTTAATTATCTGATATTCATCTCTCTAATGTTACGTATAATCGATTGCAATGATCGAAAACAAAAATCGATATCAATTTAGGTTATAATTATTAATTATTGAAAGATACTAATATTTGTATAAAAATTTGCATAATTATCACAATTATTATTTATTAAATATTAATTAAAAATTAATATAATTATTATTGATTACTATAAAATATGTTATGTTATAGATTAATGAAAAAAATTTCTTTTCTTTTTTTGTAGGGTGGATGATCTTTATAGGTTTATTCACGCTTGGGTGCCTAACCTTTACGGTGAACTCGATGAAAATTATTGGAGGGAACGTGGTTATGTTTTATCAGACACCGACACAGATTTATCTCCAGAATTGACACCGCAGGAATCCGGCGAAGGTGGAGAAACAACCGAAGAGGGAAAGGCACGTAATCAAGATGGCGATGATATATCCGAATTAACGAGAGAATCTTGGGAGGTGAGTGTTCTTTTGTTGACATTTTCAAATAATTTGATTGAAGTATAAAAATTTGACTTATTTTATTTATTTTAACATTTTCTTGATCTTTTACTAAAGCAATTATTATAGTTACGATTAAAAAACATCGAATTTATTTTTATGCTTAATATAAATATGACTGTAGGTTTTTACATGAAGGGTACAGAAACAGAAAAAAAAAAAACGTTTCATCGTATTTAAGACAATTTGTTAAAAAAGTATTTTCAATCTTTACAAATTCATATTGTTTTATTTATAAGAACAATATTTGTTTTTTTATTTTATAATTTGAAATATAAATTAACATATATGGCTACACCATCAGTGTTAATTTTGATAGGATTTACTCTTTATACATATATTTAAATATCTTAACCTCAAATTGATAAAAAAAAATTATTTCTATATCAATGATTTAATTAGAAAATTAAATTTATAATTTAACCAAACCGGATAATAATTAAACCAAACAAAACATTGTATAATCTTGACCGAACAAGTTTTCAATCTTGGACCCTTCATGTTTTTTCTAATGACCAAATTTAATATTTAAAATATTTAGGGAGTTATATTTTCGAAAATAAATCTTATCTAAGATTAATTACAACGTTCAACGAATGACTAATTTGTTCGTTGGACGTATCACCTTTTAAATAATTCACCTTTTCTATTTCTATTTCTTTTTATCTATACGCACCGTATTTCGTTTTAATGAAACTTCTCTTATTAAGTTCGTACGTTAAATGTTGTATTTTTAAATCAACATATTCTTTTTTCGAATACGTTTAAAGATACACATATTAATTGTATCTTAAAAAAAAAAATAATCTTCTGAGGAGATCTTCACTCTTTGTATATTAAATCCATTCCGATAATTAAAAAAAAGAAAAGTAACATAGTTATTTTTCGAAATGATCGTCGCATCGATAAGGAAGGTAACAATCTTATCGACATTAATGAACGTTAATTATTACCGAAGATTGTCGAATATTTTCAAACATATCTTCGTATACTTAAATATTTAATTAATATTGTGTTAGTTAGAAGTTAGCAGTTAGAAAGTATATATTACGATGAATAAAAATAAAAGGGTGAGAATTTTTCTATAAATTTCTTTTTTTTTTGTTTTTTTAATTTACGTATAAATTTCTCGGGATGTTAACGGGTTATATAATTTTATCGAATGCAAGTGGTTGTGTTTTTTGAATGTGACATCTTTTAAATTCTATCCAAACATATGTTAAATTATTTGTCTTAAATATATAGGACAATAATGAACGTTTGTTTACGTACACATGTATACACGTATATATATAACAGTGTAAGCCGGTCACACGTGGGATCGTTAAATAGTTTCAATAATATTGTTGTATTTTTCACGTCCTTGAACGGAAACATTACTCGTCTCTTTCTCATAGTATGTATATATATATATATATATATATATATATATAAAAGTACAGAGAGACACGTATATCATTATCAACCTACGTCGCGTTAAGAAAACACGTAAAATATATTTTTACTCTTGCAATGTAATATGCGATTAGGTTTTTAGAAATAGAAATGTTCTTAAATTCGTTTTAATTATCATTAACAAAATTGATTCATTTCTTATTTTTATTTCGATACGAATTAAAATTAACAATATTTGTAATGTTAATCTTTGATTGATCGATTGTAAGCTTTCGTTTTTGTTTAATTTATTTTGTTTAAATCCTCATTTTGAAATAATTCCAAATTCAGAATTATTCGAATAACCAAATCTATCGATGCGATGATTGATTGATCGTAATAATAAACAAAAAAGAAAAAATAAAATATATCAATTAATCGATCAAAATAAAATCAAACAAAAAAATGAATACAGAAAGAGGGTTGTTTAAAAATGGCCGATTATTGTAAATGGCTAACAGTTGATCAAGGCCCCCTACGTAAAGCTGTACGCCATCCTGAAGACATCAAGCACCTCGGCTGATTCCGAGCAGACCCAGGACCCGGAGGTATCGATACCACCCTCCCCTTCGCCCTTAAATCCCCAAAGTCCATCATATTTTTTGATGTCTTTCATAGTCGATCTGCACCATTGATTATGCTCGATTTATAAGCACCCTGTATTCAATATTTATATATATAATTGACAAATATATATATATATATATATATATATTATATATTTGTCAAACATATTATATAGCACGTTTCATTTTCTATTTAGGCAGCACAGCACTATTACTACTACAACAACAACTATAATTATACTGTTAAACGATATTGTTTAACCTATGAACTGCTCTGCTATTTTATTCTCGTTCGAATAGATTAAATTGGGCCATTAAATTCGTATAATATTATTTTTTTTTTTAATTAAAAATATTATTAACATATAACTATGATAAAAATCACATAAACTTATTAACTAAATTAATATACTTTACATATTCTTAAACGTGAATTATACAATGTGCTATTTTCAAACTTGCAGTTAATAGGTTAACTTTTCATTCTATTTTCACTCGAACATGTATCGATTATCAAATCAATCATCGACGATATCGTTATCATCATCATGATCATCACGATCATTATTATCATCATTATTATCATAATTATTTACTTTTACATCGTATTACAAAATATATTTCTTTTTATTACCAAGAAACACGACGAATATAATTTCATCGTGATTTAATTAACGATAGAAATATTAAATCCTGATCAGAGTATTTCTTTAAATAGAAAACAGCTATATACATATTATTTACTTGAATTCTTCTTTAGGACCAACGTGCGTGAAATTTAAAAATAATTTCTTTTATGAATCATATATATATATACATCCTTCGTTTTGCGTTCACAAAACGCGTACGAAGATGTACATTTTATAAATAGAAAAGAATTTACTCGAAATTTAACTTCATCGTCATCTCGAATATATTTCATTTAATTTTTATTTATTTTTTTTTTTGGTTTACATTTTTTCATAAATTGCATGTAAAAAAAAAAATCGCTTGCTACTTTTCCTAATACGTTAATCGTTTCATATGTTTCCTTTGATTAGAAAATTAGAACGCGCGTGTTTATTCTTCGTGATGTAGATTGAATGGCATGGTGCACGATTATCAATTTTTCATTCTATATTTTGTTTGAATTGTTTTTTTTTTTTTTTTTTTAATCAAATCGAAATATGTATTAACACTATCTGATATCGTAAATCTGAGTATTTTATTGGTCGGAATACATTTAGTATCATTTAGAAATTTTAATTGTAAGGTTCAGTTTTGTTGTTGTTTATATTTTATTAATAAAGTATATAAAAGTATAGGTGAATGAAGAGTAAAATAAAGAAAGTTGGTTAAATGATGATTACTTGAAATTTAACAATAATAATAAATAGTATAAAATAGTAAAAAAAAAATAATAGTAAATAGTAAAAAATATTTACTAATTTTCTACTACAAATATTTATTATTTTTAATACTAAATGATAGTAAATAGAGTAAAAATTTTTTTTTTACATTTTATTATTTTTACAATAATAGTAAATAATAGTAAATAGTATAAAATAGTACAAAAATAATTATAAATAGTAAAATATATTTACTAATTTTATAATACTATTTTATATTTTATTTTTACTATTTATAATACTGAATAATAGCAAAAGAAATTTTTTTACATTTTATTATTTTTACAATAATATTAAATAATAGTAAATAGTAAAAAATATTTACTAATTTTAATACTATTTTATATTTTATATTTTCTAATTTTATACTAAAAATATTTACTATTGTAAATACTAAGTAATAGTAAATAGTAAAAAAAAAAAAAATATACAATAATAGTAAATTTTAATAGGAAGGAGTTAATATATTTCTCAAACACATATACTATATATATACAGTATAAAAAAATTACTTATTAGTCAAATTTATTCAAACTTGTTTCTTACGTTTAAATTTCTATTTTATTTTTGTAGGTATTTCGTTATGTGTGAAAATAAAATAAAAAAATAAAATTCTCAAAATAAAAGATCGTCTTGCAGAAATTTGCAAATTTTCTTAAAGAAAATTTTCGAGTTTATAAGAACGTTTGAGTATTTGTCATTGAAAATTAAATGAGTTTTCAAATGCTTGTAGAAAATGTCACTGCACTGAATCAAATTTATTTTCGATCTTGTGCGAAAGAGATGAGTCAGTTGAGTATCTTTTTCTTTCTTCGTCTTCTTTTTTACTCAGTCTCGTATATAATTAATTAATTAAATAATTAATAATATATACGCGGATATGTGATTGAATAATTTTGTTTTATTTATTATTATAATACGGATGAAAAATAGAAGAGCTTATAATTAGTCTAATGTTATATTAATTCGACAAAAGAAAAAAAACAAAAAAATAATGAAAAATAAAATAATTGAGTAGGCAAAGTTAGCAAAAGGTTAATGCATTATGTACATAATACTTTCATTTTATCTATTACGCCAACGTACATTTAGAACGATTAATATAATTCTTTATTTTTTTCTTCTCACGTGATGGTGTTTTTTAATCAAGAAAAGAACAAAAAAAGACTTATTTGGTAATCAATATTAATTTATTTATACCATTCATTTTATTGATTACGTAAGAAAGATAAATTTAAATCCTTTTTGTTTTTTTTTTGTTTTTTTTTTTTTTTTTTTTTTTTTCAAAGATTTATGTATTTCTCAATTTATTTATTCTACTTGATAAAATTCATATTTTTATATTATATAATATGGACACGCGTGCATTATTAAAATTATTATGAAAGAGAAAAGATGAAAGATTGAAATTTATTTTAACATTTAGTTTTGAAAAAGTAATTAACATAATTTTAAAATAAATTAGATATTTTATTTTATTTTATTTTTTTTGAATAGATGAATTTATTTATAATTAGACAAAAATATAATTTGTAGGCGTAATTTTTTTTATTAGAATTAATCGAATGATCGAGAAAAGAAAATGTTCGAGCAATAAGATTGTTCGTACTCTTGAAAAGTTTCGAAGAAAACGACTCGGCTAATTTTTACTTTTACTTTTTTTTTCTTTTTTTTTTTTTCCCCCATCTGAAAATTCTCGCGTCAATTCGAGGACACGGTTCGTTTATTTCGCGTTCTAAATATTCAACCTTCGTACTCGTGTGTTTTAGGCTCTTTGCCAAAATTCTTCTTCATTCATTTTATTACCCGAAAAAAATAAGAAAAAAAAAAAAAACGCGTTCTTTATTATTCGTCGAAAGAAACATTTAGGCGTAGATAATGTTTTCAACTTGTTGCCATCGTGGCAACTAGATTTTCGAGTTAAAAAATAAAAAATAAAAAATAAAAAGAAAATTGTTCATCACTCGTCAATGGGATATTTCTTTTCTAAAATTATTCGCATACTTATTTTTGTTGTAAAATGCGTCATTCCTTTTTATTATCGGTCCTCTTCTTCTTCTTCTTTTACTTCGTCCGTGATACTCGAAATTATTTTCGAACGAATGAATGTTAATTAACATTTTCATTGCTAATATTATAAATAATAAGTAATTTTATAACGATGGAAAGAAATAATTGCTAGAACAATTGCGTAATTAATTTTAAGATAAAAATAAAATAAGAGAATACAAAATTAAAAAAAAAAAAAAAAGTCAAATAACTCGTGCGAATTATTTTTTTTTCTTTTAAATGTTTTTTTTTTTTTTTAATACGAACGTTAAAGTTTCTTCGTATTTGTAAAGAGAGGAAGAAAAAAATATTTTTACAGTTACAACGTTTCTAACTTGATTTAACGAAATTTGCAATAAAAGCAATTTTAAAAATAACATTTTGAAAGATAAATATTTCATTTGATGACGTATTTTCTATCAGAAACACATGAACTTACCTTTATGTGATAGTGATTAAAAATATGAACAGAAAAAAAGAAAGAAAGAAATATTTTATTGTTAACCAATGAATATAAAAAAATAGGAAAAAAAAATATAAGAAACAAATTAATATTTTTATTATTGAAGATTAAATCATTACCATGACCTAAATAAACACAGTCATTACGATAAGTACAAATTACTTGAACAGTCGTACATATATGCAAATTATTATATCATCCGGATCATCTTTAATAAATGATGTGTTGTTTTTTTCTTCTTTTTTTTACAGTGTGAATTTTTAATATTCAATTAAATTAAATTAAATTAAATGAAATGAAATTAAATTAAATTAAATATATCGATTGCGATAACTGTAAGCATAAACAATTACAAAATAACCTTACGTTTGACTTCTCAATAATCATTAAAAAAATAAATTAATTAATAAACAAAAAAATTAATAAATAAAAAATCAATATCACGCGTCAATTATAAAAATCAATGTCATAAATAATAAAAATCAAATAGAAAAATATAAATAATAAATATATACCAAATCATATTATTATATTATCAAATAATATAAATAGCATAAATAATAAAAAATCAAATATATCAATATCATCATATTTCGAATATCTTCTTAAAAATTAATATATACATATATATATATTGAATTATTTTCTTTTAAAGTGTGAAAAAAAAGTAGGATTATACGTGAAACTTTAATCAAAAAAATTTACGCAATATTTGTCACCTGTTGTTCAAATAATGAAATAAGAGATAAATAATTTGTCAAAGGTAGCAAATGTATTATACACATTATACCAAAAAAAAATAAACTTCTCTTCGAATTCGACGTTTTTTTTTCTTTTTTTTAATATAATCGTAAAAAGAAAATTAAAAAAGAAAATAAGAAAAAGATTGATTATTCTTACATAAAGTTAGTGTGCATATATGTATATAATGTGTACTTTAAATAGAAAGTTGTTTTTCTTGTATGGAATTCGCGTCAATTTTTACATCTACTTCATAAATATGTATATATCTATGCGTGAATATTTAAATAACGTATGAATGTCTGTATTTACGCATTCCCATATGTTTCTTATTCAATGGTCTTGAAACGTTAACTATATTAATGTTAATGGTTTTAATTAGTTAATTAATTTTTTGTTTTTACACTTTCTAACAAATGTACCGTGGATATTAGAAATTAGATCTTCAAATTTAAATATATATATATATTTTTTATTTTATCTTTTCATTATTTTATTTATTTTTTTTTGTAATTTTCGATTATTCAATATTAGTGTAACATGAAAATATTTTTCACTTTTTGTGATTATGCGATTATATTTTATTTTATTGTTTTTTTTTTTTTTTATTTGGAATATTTTTTTTTTTTTTATTCTTTTTCTTTTTTTTTTCTTTTTTCTTTTCTTTTTTTTGCGGTTTTTTTTTTTTTACAAAATATACCGTGGATATTAAAAATTAATTTTCAAATTTAAACATATGTTTTTTTTTATTTTACCTTTTCATTATTTTATTTATTTTGTTTTTATTTTTTTTTTTTTTTTGTAATTTTCAATTATTCAATATTCAAGATTTGTGCAATATGAAAACATTTTTCACTTTATGATTATTTATTACACTTTATTATATTTTATTTTAATTTTTTTTTCTTTTACTTCGGAATATTTTTTATTTGATTCTTTTTCCTTTTTTATTTTTTTATTTTTTTATTTTTTTCTTCTTTTTCTTTATCATGAAAACGGTGAAAACTGTGAAGAATTTCAAACTTGCAAATGAAAACTTTTTATCATTCCAAACGTTTCTTTCAATGATAGCTTTTAAATACGCCACAGTTTGTAAAATGAGAATTCAAGAGACTTCTTCATTTTGTTCTCTCTTTCTCGTTTTCTTCTTTTCGTTTATTTTTCTTATATATATATTTTTTTTTCTTCTTTTTTACAATCATTCGATGTTGATCCAAGGTCCAGGCAAAGTTTTTTCTTTTCGAGCACGTTCGATAAAGAACTGCGTAACTCGTATCGCGGGGTACGAAAACAAAAAAAAAAAGAATCACAGATTTGTTTAAATTCCATGTATTAAATTTCAAAAGAAAAAAAAAGTGAATAATTTCTTTTTCATCGAAGTATCAAAATGGAAGAAGAGTCATCGATGATTTATTAATCAAGATTGATCGAACGGTTCTTTTTATTTTTACTTTTAATTTAATTAATTAATTAAATATTTTATGAACGTGACGTGGTGATACATAGAAACAATTTTTTCTATAAATTTTTTTCTTCTAAAAAAAAAAAAAAAAAGAAAGAAAAAAAACAAAAATGAAAATAAATAAACGTGAAATTTCGTTGAGTTCATTGTTTCATTGAAAGATTTTTGCAAATGGTAAATGGTATTTATATTTCGATCAAAATTGATATGATTTTGAATAATAAAATAAAATGAAATAAAATACAATGATAAAAAATTCAAAATAAAAACAAAAGAAACGTAAATATTCGATTAAAATAAAAGATAAAATAAATCTTCATAATATATCCATCGTATTACCGTGCTTATCGATACAAAGCTTAATCAGTGGTAATATGCTCTTTTACCATAAATGTTTTAACCGATCATTTAATTTTAATATTGATACGTCACACTGATAAAAAATGTATAATCAATGCATAGCAAGTATATTACAAATAATTTTCTTATTTCTTTTTTTTTTTCAATTTAAAGATAGGAGGTTACGTAAAAAGTTGAATGAAAATGTAAAAATATTGCAAAAAAGGTTTATTATCGAAACCCAAAACTTTTTAATCTGTTTATCCGTGAAAAAAATTATAATAGTTAATTAATAATAATACTTATATATATATAGGAACGATTAATGTTAATGAATAAAATGTTAACGTTCAGTGTTTTTCGTTCTCGTTAACATAATTATTTTTATGAACAAAATATTGTATATACAATTATTTAGGATAATCAATGTGATTGAACAAAAAAAAAATTCAATTATATTTATTTCAGCTATCTGTTGTCGACGAAAAAAAAAAGAAAAAATTAAAAAAAAAAAGAAACAGATACGTCTAAAAAAAAAAAATTCAAAGTTCATGTTTATCGCGTATATTTTCCTATCGGTATAAAAAAACCTCCACGAGGTCACACGTTTATCTCTTAACAATTTATTTATATATGTTATATACATATATATATATATATATATTATTTTCTTATTTAAAAAAAGAAAAAAAGAAAGGTAGAAGATTTTTCGTTAAGGAGTCGTCGTACAGATAGGATGATGTATTTTTTGTTTTACTTTTTCTATTTAATTCGACAATTTTGCAATATGTTTTGCAGTAGGAATAGAGATATTTAAAAAAGAAAGATAAAAAGATTAAAAAATTATTTTTCTATGATATTTATTGTATATGAGGGTGGGTTGATAAAATTGCAATATGTATTAGGATCTTGTTCTATATAAATGTATTGTATTATATCTATATATTGTATATTATATAGATGTAATATATAATAATATAATAATATATAAATTATAAATATAATAATATTACATAATTAAATTTAATATAAATATAAATATAAAAATATATATTTAATAAATTATAATGTAATTTATATTTTATATTATTATATATTAATTTATTATATTAATTATATTAATATATTTATATTTATTTTTATTATTTATTTATTTATAATATATATTATTTATATTAATATTAATATATTAATTTATATTTTATATTAATATAAATTATAAATATAATAATATTATATTATTAAAATTATTATATATATATATATATTATAATATATGTTATAATATTTATAAAATAATTGCTCTTACGTGCATTCACGTAAAAAAAAAGAAACAAACTAAATAGATTAATCATAGATTCCAATAAGTTTCAACACTTATATCGACTTAGATATATCCCATATGACTTAAAAAAAAAATAGGTAAACAATAAAAAAAAAATAGAATAAAAAAAAAACATCAAAAGAAATAAATCAAGAAAGAGACTAGACGAGACGAGACATTTTTCTATGAAACGAACGGTATAAACTAGAAACGGTAACTCACCTGTTTGTGTAATGTTGTTGTTGTCGTTGTTGTTCAGTTAAAAGAGGGAGGGGAGACATTAGTAGTAAGTGGGGGCTGTTCGCATGTATTTGATTGAAATAATGAAAAGCGTGGGAAAAGTGATGGTTAAGTTAACAGGGGAGGGGGTAAGAGTAAGACAAGAAGTATGCGTGGGTGTATACGTGTTAATCAATCTTATCCCCCACCACCACCATCACCATCATTCCTTTCTTCTCCCATTTGTGACGATGAAGATTTAAAGGGGGTTTAAGGGGAAATGCTATGTGATCAGCACGTGCTGCGCAATAAATGATGCGCATCGTCACGTAAACTGGTGTCTCTATATTTATCTACTTATAGATACACGTACACACATGCACAGAGACATATGTGGATGCGTGTACATATATATAAGTGTTTTGCAAACATTACTTGGTTTAGAACCCCCCTCTCCTCCTCTTATAACCCCTTCTTTTTACACTCTCCTTCTATCCTTTTTTGTTCTTTCTCTCTCTCTCTCTCTCTCTCTCGCAGACGCACGCTTTGTTTTATTCGCACAGACTCACCCCGAAGTTTCAAACTCAAAGCTCTTCAGTTATCATTCGGACATCGTACGTGTGAATTTATCCGAGAGTTGAAATTAAGTTTTAAAGACAATAATATTTATCTGTAAATTTGTACGGACGTTTGTTAGACATTTGTTAGAAAAAGAAGAAGAAAATAAATGATTATTTACTTAATTGACAACAGTGAGAGTTATATATTTACATATATATATAAATCTGTGAAGATTAGAAAAAGTTTAACGAATAAAACAAAGCTTGAGAAAACTTACGCATTTGCGTTTGATTGTCACTCGTGAATTTTGTTAAAAATGAAAGATTGACGTTTAACGAGAGATTGTGTGTTTGTCTTAACAAAAATATAATTTTAACGTGAAAATATATACGTTAGACAATTTGTAAATTTTAAATTGAAAATTATTGACACTGGAAGGTTAAAGAAAAGTTAGTTTGAAGTTTTCTCCATTTGATTTTTTTATTTTTTTATTTTTTGATTTAACCAGTGACCATGTGAATAATAATAATAATAATAATAATAATAATAATAATAATAATAATATAATATCTATCTAACATTCTTCTATTTGGTACGATTCCAAATGTATATAACATTTGACGTCAAACTTTGTTCTATTTTTTACTCAGAACAAATATAAGAATACTTGTTTCAAAGAAGAAGAATCAGAAGAAAAGAAAATACAAGATAGATATATATTAAAAGTGTGGAACAGTTATATGCATGCAACAGAAATAATCAAGATTCGCAATAGTATAATAAACAAGTGTATTTCTATATCTAATTGCAACTATTGTTTGTAGAAGATGTCGACCTCCAAATATACCAATCCTCTTGTCAAAATCTGCAAATTTCTCAAACAGAAAACGAAGGTAATAAGTAAAAGGATGGTAAAGCAGGATAAAAAGGTAATACAGAATAAATCTTATTCCTTTTTATTCTTATTATTGGAAAAAAACATTAAGGGAACTTCTTTTTTATTTTCTTCTTTTCATTGAGAAAATATTCTGGGAATTTTGAACAAATTTGTTTTTTCTTTTTAAAACATTCAGGAAATTTTTTGTTGTTATGTTTTCTTTCTCTTTGGAAAATATGCATGGAAAATTTATTATTATTAATTTTATTATAATTATATTTATTAATATTATAAAGTTTTTATTTATTGTTAATATATTACATTTTCTTATATAATTATTAAATTATAATATTATTATTGTTATTATATTAGTTAATTATTATTATTTTAAATTTTTTTTTTATTTGGAAAATATTCCCAGAATTTTCTTTTTATTTTTTTATTTTTTTATTTTTTTTTTTTGTATTTAAATCGTCCAATTTTGTGAATTGAAAATGAAATTTGAAATATTAATTGGTTACATCATTTTTCGTAACAATATTTTATTCTCGTTTATTGTACGGTAAGTTGTTGAATTTTATTTGTTTGGATTTTTATAAAAATATTTGCAAATTTGTTTAATATTTCGTTTATACATCATCTTTTTCGTTTTGTTCATTCGAACGAGAAAGATCCATGACCCGATTGCACAACTTTCGTCTCTCACGTGATTTGTTCGTAAAATTGTAAAAGACCAACTCGTCTCGTGCTAAATTAAACTCAGCTTGCACTTTTGTTGAAATTCTCCTCTATTTCTTTTTTTTTCTCTCTCTCTCTGTCTTTTTTTATCGAAAAAAAAAAAATGTCAAATAAATAATTTGTTCGATCGATATAAAGAGAATCTAAAAAAAAAAAAAATGATAAATAAATTCTAAACCATTGAATATTCATGATTGTAAATAGAACATAAATTGTGAAATAATTTTTTTCGTAACTTTTTTCTACTTATGTTAATCTTAATCCATTTTATTACTGCTATATAAAAAAAAAAAACGTAGTTATTTAAAAATATCGATTACCGAATGTTCAAATAATATTTTTCTTTCCACTCCCATTTTATTATTTTTTTTTAGTACAGAAAATACCAATAGTTCAAAATATTCGATGTAAAAAAATATCGCATTAACGATTTTTATCTTTCCTCGAATACAAAAAAAACAATAATTCATGTTTTCGAACAATCTCCGAGAAATATGCGGAATAACAATGAATTAATTACAAAAGATCATGTATGATAAACATAATTAATATATCTATCATACTCCTCGATATCTAATCGATTTTTCCAATTTTATCCGGCTATTTTATCTATCATTTGATCTTATGCTAAAAATAATTTATTGAAATGATCTCATAGATTTTTCAATAAAATGATATAATTTGTTTTGAGAATACATTTTAGTAGATTAAAATGACATATTAGTGTGAATTTTGATAAATTCAAATGTGTCAATAAATTCGTCAATCTAATCTGTGCAAACGAATAATTTATTATAGAAAAAATATATATATATAATAACAGTTCGAACAAACATCGTTCAAATGTTTTTTATTTTTTTAATTAATTAATTTTTTGTGTGTGAATAAGTTTGAGTAAATTAAATGACATATTAGTGTGAATTTTGATTAATTCAAATGTATCAATAAATTCGTCAATCTAATCTATGCAAACAAATAATAATATAAAAAAGAAAAAAAATAATAGTACTAGTTTAAAGAAACATCGTTCAAATGTTTCTTTTTTTTTTTTTTAATTAATTTATTTTTTTTTAATAAGTTTGAGTAAATTAAATGACATGTTAGTGTGAATTTTGATTAATTCAAATGCAATAATAAATTCATTAATCTAATCTGTGCAAATGATTAATCATATTATTATTTATATTTTTTAATTATATTATTTTATATTATAAAAAAAGAAAACTATAAAAAATAATAGTTCGAACAAACATCGTTCATGTTTTTTTTTTTTTTTTTAATTAATTTTTTTTTCTTTTTTTTTGTTTAACAGTAATAGAACATTAATATTATACGAGGTTAATATAATATAAAAAAATTAGGGGGGTTATTGTAAAGTTTCTAGCTTGAAAAAAATTAAATTAAATTAAATTAAATTAAAAAAAAAGTAGGTTTGATCTACGAAATAAACACAAATTATTTCTACGTTAACTTCAAAAATTTGTTCAACCATTTCACGTTATATTTGTACCAACCACCTTTATAATAATTTACAAATTAATTACCACAGGATTTAATATAAAAAAAATTAGTGGGAGTTATTGTAAAGTTTCTAGCTTGAAAAAAAGTAAATTAAATTAAATTAAATTAAAAAGACAAGAAAAGTAGGTTTGATAGACGAAATAAACAAAAATTGTTTCTACTTTAAGTTCAAAAATTTGTTCAACCATTTCACGTTATATTTGTACCAACCAACTTTATAATAATTTACAAATTAATTATCACAGAATTATTGGTCCGATTAACGAAATTTCATTTTAAAAATCGTTGAACATTATTACAAGATAAAATTGTTTATCCTCTTAACATATTATTTACCAGTTTATGAATATATTCTCGGTTTTAATATTATCACGTTGGTGTTTGTTGGCATGGAAAAGTCAACGTTGATATACATATCTACGACAGCTATTAAACAACCGGTCTTAGTTGCCAGTTACTATGGGGTTCACCTTTCACCGAACTCACCTAACTCTAAGTTGAAAAATAAAAAAACGAAAAATATGTTTATATATTACGTATATTTCACATGATTTATATAATATATTATTATTATTATTATTATTAATATTATTATTATTATATATTATTTCCATATAGGAATTAGATTATCTAATTGTAGGATGTTGTGTCATGAATTTGTGAATTTTCTATTGTTTTTTTTTATTTTATTTTTTTTATTATACCTAATAAAAAAAAAAAAAAAGAAAAAAAAGATGAAAAAATTTATCACACGAGAGTTCACTTAAAAATGGCGACAATTTTAAACGATTTTTTTTCATGGATCAATGAGTACGAGTGTATTTTTCTTATTTTCTTTTTTTTTTTGTTCTATTTTTTGTCTCTTTTTCTACTCTCCATTGCACGGAATAAATTCCTTTTCGATATATTACATACACATGCGTGACATGTTAATTACGAGGAGAACAAATTTTATCTACAATATTTCGTTCTTTTTTATTTTTTTTATTTTTCTTTTTCTTCTCCAACGATTTGTCCACGTTTTTTTTTATCTTGCAACGAATTCGACGAAGTTTCTTTTTGCCTTTTTTTTTTTTTTTATGTTTTGAACGAGTTTATTAGTGATTGATGTTGTAATTTCGCAATTAGAGATATATTTAAAGAAGAAAAAAGTGAATTTAATTCGATTAAAAAAAATCGAAAAAAATAATATAACATAAATTAATATAAAAACTGATACAATAAATAAATATAAAAATAATATTTAAATTTGAAAAAAAAAATAATATAATATGAATGAATATAAAAACTAATATAATAAATAAATAAATAAATAAATAATACAAATTAGTACAAAAAAAATAATATTTAAATTTGAAAAAACTAATATAATATAAATTAATAAAAAACTAATATAAATAAATAATACAAATTAATATAAAAGCTAATATATTATAACATGGACAAAAAAGTTTCAAAAAGTATGGATTAACTATTTTCTTTTTTCTTCTATTTTGGTCTTCCATTCTTTGGTCTTTTATTTGTTTTTTTTTAATATTTTTTCAAAGGTAACACAAATTTGAACACGTTCAACTCGTCGACATTAACTTCCCTTAGGTCTTCTGTCCATTTGTATTATACAAACTCACGATTCGCTTTCTCGATCCCGCAGTGTATGTATGAAAATAGCTTTGAAACGTCATGGCGAAGTGAAAATGATGGAACGTTCTTGAGTGTAGGAATTGTAAACGACATTTAACCTAATGGAAAAAGCAACAGGGTTATTCGTTTTATTACACGAGTTAATATAAATCCTTCTAGCGAACGTAAATGCAACAATTGCAACGTTAAAAATGCGATGTATTCAATTTACGTATTTTAAAGGACAAATATTTTTTTTATTTCTTTTTGTTTTTGTTTGTTGGTTACTTGAAAAATTCGAATGATTTTTTTTTTTTTTTTTTTGAAGATACAGGTGAGAGACACGTGTTCGTTCGATTCCTGCATTAGATTTCGAATAATTATTGTGCTCATTATTTTATAGTATAATATGATAACATCTGATTTAGAAAGCTGTTCAAATATATTAATATATGATTATTTTTTTTTTTTTTTTTTTTTTTAAGAAAAAAGAAAGAGACGTATTTCAAGTTGTCTTATATAGCTGAATTTCGTAATAAAAATTTTGTTCTGTATTTAAATTTAAATTATTTTGATTAAAGTACTTCAAGGAAATTAAGAATCTTACAAAATTGGGGATTGGTAGATGCAATTTTTTCTATTAATGAAGAGGAAGGGAAGGGGTAACTTAAAAATCAAATTACATTTTACCTAAAATTATAAAAATATCTACATAATTTTTTTTTTCTATAGGAAATTTTATAATCTAAAAATATATATTTTTTTCTTCTATTATAATCTTTTCTTTCTTTTATTTTTAATTATTTTTTTTTTTATACCAAATTTTTGTATTTTGAATACCAAATTTATCATACCACAATATTTTAGTATTTTTGTTTCATTGTTTTTTTTCCCCTTTTTTTCTTTTGCACACACACACAAATTTCTTTTTACACGTATTATTTTATAATATATTTGCATAAATTTGTAACACGATCGAACAAAATATAAATTACAAAAGAAAATATAATTAATTTTATATATAATATTAGTCTCATTTGTAATCAATTTCTTAAAATGACACGAATTTTATTTGACCAATTACGAAGAAAAATTTAAAAAGAAAAAAAAGAAAAGAAATGTTTTTAATCGAAAGATTCAAATATCTAAAATATTGAAAAAAAAAATGTTGCAATAATTGATCTCATCATTTACAAAAACATCGTCATCACAGGTACCTATTAATAAATAATTTTTTAAATTGTAATTTTATCTGACAAAATTACAAGGATAGATTTAAAAAAGAAAAAGAAATATTTAATCAAAAAATTCAAATATCCGAAATATTGAAAAAATGTTGCAATAATTGATCTCCTCATCATTTATAGAAACATCATTTATACAATATAATTAAATAAAATAAAAACAAATATCATTACGAATAATAATAAGTAATAAATAAATTACTATTGTATTATTTTGAAAGTTAGATCTGGTTTTGAAATAGATTATACAGGTTAGATCATGTCAAGGGGTCAAGTATAAACCCAGATTACCAGGTTTCAGTAGGTAGTTTAACAGTTTAATCGAGTTCAGTTCGGTTACGGTTATAATTCCTGATCAAGTAAAAAGAAAAAAAGATGTGTCTTCTCAGGCAAGAACGTTTTATACCTTAAAAGAGGTGAATCATTTTGACCTTGAAACGTTTAGCTCATCGAAATCAATTCAATTGGTCAATGTACTCTATCTCTCTTTCTCTTTCTCTGTTTTTCTTATTTTTGTTTGTTTGTTTGTTATTTTTCATTATTTGATCATTCAATCATCAGGAAAATCTATTTTTAATTTCATTTTATTTACCAGGAAGAATTTTATCGTTTTCTATTGTTATTGTTATTGTTATTGCACATGTTTATGTGTATTTATGCTAATATCACAACTTGCTTCAAAGATGAATTAATTTCAATGTTTTTTTCTTTTTTTTTTTTTATTGCTTTTTTTCATAAAAATAATTATACTTAAAAGATGAATTAATTCCGACGTAGTTTTTTTTTTTTTTTTTTTTTACATAATAATAATCATAACTATTAACTTAAACACATTGAGCGCCACGTCAGCCATCGGTGGCTGACGTTAGATTTTCCGTTTAGGCCGTGTCAGTCACAGGTGACTGACACGTTTAACTGCTTTTTCAATACAAAGTAACGCCTGTGGCTTGACGAGAGAATTTCCCGATGAATTTGCGTGGCGTTCAACGTGTTAAAGAGAAACAAAGAAAAATTATAAGAATAATCAAAAGAAAAAGAAACAATACAAATTAAAAAGAAAAATCCGAGTATGGTCAACGAAATATTGAGATGATAAAAATGTATTTTTTTTTATTTATTTTTTTTTTTCATGACTCTTAATTAACAATGAATAAAAAAGGAAGAAAAACAAAGTAAATGATACGTTAGTTAATGTAATAATTTACTAATGATCGTAACAAAAAAAAAAAAAACAAAAAAAATAGAAAAAAAATGGAAAGAAAAATAAGAATAAAAATGGAAAGAAAAAAATAAGAATAAAAATGAAACTTGACGAACATAATATTTTCTCAATCGCGTATCATCTATTTAATCCTTGACATTTATTCTATTTCATAGCGTATCTTTTTCTTCATAATCGAATAAATATAATAATAATAATAAAAATAATAATATAATATATTCCTTGGAAAACTTTATTGTCGGACATTTTGTATTACATAATAATCATTTATAAATCGTTCTGAATATTAGTAACAAATTCTTATCAATTTGATTTATTCATAACATAAATCTACTTTGAGCTTTCTCACCCTTTGAGCCCCAGAGATCATGTTTACTAGTTGCAATAACACGTTTCTAACATTCGATTTCAAATATTTTTTTCACAAATACGATAAAAACTATCGATATCATCTTCCATTATCGATTTAAATTGCATTTATTTTTTACTTTTTAAAAAATCTTTTTATTCTTTTTTTTATTTTTTTATTTTTCATTTATACCATTGCTTATTTTTTTAATTTTTATTTTTATTTTTCATTTTTACCATTGCTTATTTTTTTTATTATTATTTTTTTTATTTTTCACTTTTACCATTGTTTATTTTTTTTCTCTTCTTTTCTTTTCTATTCTTTTTGTTTCTTTTTTTTCTATTCCTTTCTTTTTTTTTTCCTTCATTTTCTTTTAACTTTTCTAAAAATACAAGGATCTTCTACCCCATTGGGAATTAATGGGGGAATTTTATTTTCTTATAAGATTATTTACAAAACATCATAAAAAATAAAATGTTAAACTTTTAAAATGATTTAAACAAATTTTTTTTTTTACAGTAACATTGCATAATCTTATCGTAATAGCAACAATAAGTGATATTAGTACGATTCGTAATTTCTTTTTTTAAATTTTTAAACTAAACACGTAATTTTCTGTAAACTCATTAAATGAATAACACAAATAACTTTTTGTTTAAAACTCATAAATCAAATGAACCATTAAAGTTATCTAGTGTTAGCCATTACTTAAAAATAACTTTTCTTCTCATTTTGATATTATTAGTCATTCGTATATTGTGTTTATCTTTAAAAATTCTCCCCCTAAGTATGCAGACATTTTACTCGAATTCTATAAACATACAAAATCATTTCCGTTCTTGAAATCTTTACAAAAATAAATGTACGATTTTAAACAAATGTTTTTTTTTTTTCAATCTAAAACCAAATCTCAAAAATAACATTTAATTATGTTTGTGTAAAAATGTAATTAAAAAAAAAAAAAAAAAAAATCAATCAAAAATCTTACATTTTCAAATATTTAGCAATTTTCAAAAGTATCAATAACAATTTCTTTTTTTATTATTATAAAATACAATTTGAAATTTTAAACGTTGAAAAGTTTGCATAATGCAAATGTCAAATTAAAACATGCAACGTAAAACACACACCCGCATTAAACATAGTATCGTTAAAACCTGTTTTAATATCTTCGATGTTATCCTCGATGATAAAGTGAATTAATTATCGATAATAATTGTATAGATAGTTTCCATTTACAACTTTATAATATATTCTTCTTTTTTATTTTTTTTTTTTTTTAAATGTATCAAGATAACAAATATTCGATAATTTATTATAATAACGTTATGCGTTATTCTATCTTAAAATATTGGATATTAAAGTTGCATAAATTTCATTGAATATTTTGCTCATACTTTTATTTATACTTTTTTTTTTTAAATATACAAATATACAAAATATTCGATAATTTATTATAACAATGTTATAAGTTATTCTATGTTAAATGATTTGTTATTTTAATTGCATAAATTTTATTAATTATTTTGTTCATACTTTTATACGTACTTTATTTAATTTTTTTTAAATGTATCTAGATAAAAAATATTCTATAATTTATTATAACAATGTTATGGGTTATTCGATGTTATAAAATGATATATTAAAATTGCATACCTTTATACATATAATTTTTTTTTTTTTTTAATGTAACAAGGTAAAAAATATTCGGTAATTTATTATAACAATGTTATGAGTTATTCTATGGTAAAAGATTTGATATTAAAATTGCATAAATTTTATTAATTATTTTTCTTGTACTTTTATACAAATTTTTTTTTTTATTTCTTTTTCTTTTTATTATTATTATTATTATTATTATTATTACTATATTATTATTATTATCATTTCTTTTCCTCCGGGAATTGTCAATAACGAATACCCTCGCATTTAATCTTTCGTTTCCTGATTACCTTGAAAGTATATATTCGTTACTATCTCGTATTTTAATACCTTTTACGAACTTGTCCCTTTTATTATTCTTTTTTTATTACAAAAAGAAAAAAAAATCTCCAGTTTCTTTGGGAACTAATTTCTTTGACAAATAATTTCTATATTTTAGTAGAAACAATATTTCTAAGTGATTATATTTGATATTTTTTTCTCTTTTTGTTTTTTCTAAATGATGATAGTTTTTAATATTAATTTACTAATTAATATTAACATTCAATATCGTCATAGTTCGTAGGAAATAGTAGGATATAATTTTTTAGATACATATACGAGAT